>NW_018404981.1:90135-91203 GCF_002113885.1 Mizuhopecten yessoensis
GAGAAGAAGATTTTTGAAATTTTAGTCAATTCGACCCTTTTTGGCCCCGCCCCTCAGGCTTCTGGGGCGTAGGACTAAACCGGCAACTAGTTTTGTTGACCTTTGTCCATGAAACGTCCCTGCAAAATTTCATTGCAATTGGTTCAGGGGTTTTGGAGAAGAAGATTTTTGAAATTTTAGTCAATTTGACCCCTTTTGGCCTTGCCCCTCAGGCCCCTGGGGGCGTAGGACTAAACCGGCAACTATTTTTGTTGACCTTTGTCCATGGAAGGTCCCTGCAAAATTTCATTGAAATTGGTTCAGGGGTTTTGGAGAAGAAGTCGAAAATGTAAATTGTTTACGGACGCACGACGGACGACGAACGACGGACGACGGACGACGACGGACAAAAGGCGATCGCAATAGGTCACTTGAGACTTTGTCTCAGGTGACCTAAAAAAGCGAAAAGGAAGTCTACATACATCTCAACTTTGTGACGCTGACCGGACGGGGGTCTGTACTATTTTTAACATATTCTACGGTGGCTTGATATATATTCAAAGGTTAGAAAAACAATGGCCAACGAAGACTGAAGGTGCATCGCAAAAACGTATTGCGTGGCATTTTATTATGTCGTTCCGGCGATTATGAAAAACCGCCATTTGCGACATATTTTAGATGATATGGTTTTCTTATCTTCTTAATTCTGAACAAAATATTCTAAAGGTGATATCAGCCGAGCAACTCTCGAAGTAAGATGGATAGATTATTCAGAGCACATTTGATTATCTGAACGGGACATCTGAAGCACTCGTCCGGGTTATGACACGTAAACTCTCCCGATGACACCCGGTTCACATTCCTTGCAAGGATTGTCGGCAAATGAAACTGTGAGGAAATTGGGAACACACCTCAAATGAATGAAGAAATTAAAGGCAACACCATTTCATAACACAACATACCAAAATAAACAAATCAGAATGGTAATACCCAAAATTTACATCAACAAACACGAATAAGCATCGCCCAAGTCACCTTTGTGACCCATTTGTAACCAAAATGGGGAAAAGGGGGGTGTGTGTGTGTGGG
>NW_018404981.1:91673-105074 GCF_002113885.1 Mizuhopecten yessoensis
GGGGGGGGTACATCGACATCGAATAACACAAGCCCTATAGATATACATGTCCTCCTGTAGTCAGGTGATCACAGAACGTTGGTAATTTCTCCACAATAACAATACAAAATTCTTACTCTGTATTATCATGGGAAACAGATCAGTTGTTCTTGAAACGACGTTAAACCTTCATATTTACATTACGTATCTAGGTAAACTTGAGATATATACAAAGCAATGTGTATTTTCCGTATATTTGTTTGCATACGTATTTCACAAACCTCGCGTATATCAATCTATTCTACCACAGTGGTTAACGCAAATAGATATATCTTGGTGTCAATAAATTTTAGACATTTTTTTTGTGCATGAAATCCAAAATAAAAACTGAAGTCTGTTGCTGATATCCAAACCACTTTCGATGATCTGTGAATGTTGTTTTGTTGACTGAAAACTACAATAGCCGAGGGCTGCCAGGCTAAAATAATAACTAGAAATACAAAACAAAACAAAAAAACAAACAAAAATAAACATTTGTCACTGCACCAATATTTTCATCTCGTCCGTTTTAACTCAACAATGGTCATTATTATCAAAAGAACTTGAAAGAATGATTTAAGTGTTCCGAAAACTATACAGTATACAGGGAAGGAAGTGGAATTGGATACATGTGAGGATATTCCTATCGTGAACTTTCTCTTGATTCATAGTAACGTCCCTGATCCCTGATGTTGTGCCCTTAATTCACAAGATGTTTCGAAAAAGTAAATATTTTTTAGGCACCCAAATAAGAAATGATAGCTCTTCACCTGGTTTATATCGTGGTATGAGGCTGATTGTAAGCTAACTCATTCTCCAGGAAAATAAAGTCCTTTCCGTTCAATATTATCAAAGATTGAAGCACATTGTGCAAGATATCTATGGAATATAAAGTAAGAATGAACCAGAGAAATACAATTATTCTGTAATGAAAATTTATTCCAATGACTGAAGCAGTTGCATGCTAAGTGTGGTGTAATCATGTTTTTCCCTTTCTTCATAAATGCTTTTCAGTCCGTTTCTACATGCAACGACAACGATGGATGATGACGTGGGATATACAGATGGTATTTTGTTCTTATTTTACTAACACCACTCTCAAAACACCAATATCAAACAAAACATTTAAGTTTATTGTACACAAATAAAGCGAATAAATAATGAAGCGAAGACATTACTTCAATATAAATATAAAGAAAAAAGAAGTTACTGAAAATAATAGAGGGAGAACAATTCATGTTTCGTATCGACCGACTTTAAAACTAGCAGTGTTAACCCATAACTCTGGTATTTCACAATAATTACCAAACAGGTCAATTCCTTTCAAATTCTAAGCGCCTTCTAGGTAAGATATGCTTATCAAGAATGCTTTTTCATACGACTGCTGTTTTGCTTCAGCTCTTTACATTTTATTACTCGGTACATGGTTAATGAAATAGAGTAAACTCATTATGATCCTTTAAAGTTTGTGTAACACTACAGGTATACAATAATAGTACATCTATATGCGGCACATAATATTGAATGTAGTCCTTTTGTTTGTAAAATGTTTAGATTTTAATGTGAGCGCTAAAATCGGAATGCGTAATTTTTGATGAAAATTGTTGTATAAATGAATTTAACGTAAACCAAATTGGCAACGACTGGAAGCACGCATGCGTGTGCGTAGGCAAAAAATTAAGACCAGTTATTTTGCGTATGTCGTGTCGTCTTCATACTATTGAAGTGTGATGACATGTAGTTTTTGACATCATGAAGTTGTCCGTTTCAAATAAACAAGAAAAGCCCTGTAACAAATGCTAAATTTGAAGTCAGTCTTTTCATCGTATATCTGAAACGAATCGAGAACCGAAAACAGCGAGTTTTCTGCAATCTTCAACAC
The DNA here is from genome assembly GCF_002113885.1 of Mizuhopecten yessoensis. NCBI lineage: Eukaryota > Metazoa > Mollusca > Bivalvia > Pectinida > Pectinidae > Mizuhopecten > Mizuhopecten yessoensis. The sequence continues at coordinate 93,574 of NW_018404981.1, forward strand.
AGACAAATTCTGGGAATTAAAATGAAAAAGGGAATGAGTCTACAAAATACAAAGGTCGAAATACAAGTAAACGAGAGCAATGTTTTTGTTTAATACAGTGAACGATCTAGGAAATTAATTGTTATTTGGATGCCAACATGGCAGCATTAATGAGATGATTATTCTATAGTGACATGTTCGTGTAACACCTAATGAGTAATACGAGTGAGGTGAATTGCATTCATACTACGAACAGTACTGTTATATCATTCTGAGGATTACACAAGTCTTACACTCCTACAAAATTACATCTTTATTGAAACAAAACTATCATGTTTTCCAAAACACTTACAATGCAAGTATTTACGTTAGTGCGCTTATTGGAATTTTGTCGTTTCCTATGGGCAAGTAAAAACAGTTCAATAATATTATCTTCCTTTATTGAAATATTTTAATATCATTAAAATTATTATCTAAACAAATTCAACATTTAATTAAAATGTGTGAGTATATCACTTATGTTTGTTGAAGTTAGTGAGAAGAACAGCCATCTTCTGGGGAGGGGATCCGGCATTACAAGTTTAACGCCATGATAGTAAAGATGTCAAAAATCTACATTGGCATTCTTTTTTTTTTAGGTTCTGCGTTTGTTTTGATTATCATCAAAATGTGGTGTTAATTACGCATGTCAAAACATAAAACTGTTATTGTCGATTTTATATGACGTGCTAAACAACAGGTCAGAACCATTGTGGTAGTTTTTTTCACATCATCGATAAACTGTCAACCGCAACGCAGCTGGTTACAATGTAGACCAAGGAAGGGCATTTGTGTCTGCCTGGGGGATCTGTAGGACTAGGCAATTCATTGATAGGCCAAGGAAATGTGAACTATTTTTTTATTCTTCAAGTTTGCAGGCGCTTCACATCTATTTCTCTTTAATTTATTGGCATTTATTCATATTGCCTATTACTATATTCTGATTATAGTCCAACAAGCATTGAAAACAACCCGCCTAACTATATCTTATTTCATAGGTATCTCATAGGTAAGACACCAATGGAAAACCCAAGGCATATGAATATGTATCTGTTTTAAAGTAGGATATAAATATGTGTTTTTTGAGGGTTTATTTTCAAGACCTGATTTCAATGCGTGATCCTAAAAGCGTTTAAAAAACAACAGACAACTGCAGCTGACAGTGTGTGATATATGTTCAGGACAAATGACTCGCAGTGATCAAGTGGCCATTTATTGTAAAAAGTGGGATCCAAGACCTGATATCAGTATTCCTTTCCTAGAATGGCTACCAGTCCCTCAGATTTTTTTGAAGGATTTTCCAACTGCATTTTGCTACTGGCTTATATCCCCTAGTTTGAAATTATTAGAGTCAATTTTAAGCTGAGTGATTCAATATTGTAGAGATCGGGGCCGATCAATACCATTCCAGAAGGTACTTAGACACAAAATTTGGTAATTGTTACTGACTATGCATGAGATACATCCCGAAAAACCTGATCAATTAACTGACTGACGGACCAGTAATACCGGGGACCTATTATGTCTACTGGTATCATCCATCGGGGCACTATTATATAAATTTACATTCGATTTAAAACTTTATCAAAGGAGGAGCTCAAAGTCTTGAATTCCAGGATGCCATGGTTTCAGCGCCATAGCAGGCCAGAGCTGATATTGTTCATAACTTTTGTATAGAAGGTACAGACCTTTTAACGATAACGAAAGAGATTTTCTACCATTGTATTTCTTACGTCACAGTGTGACATTTAATTTGGTAAATGACGTCACAGTCGCCGAACCATTGGTTAATTAAACGATATTGTAAATGAAAGTGTTCCATGGCTTGTAATTAAAACAGTTAAATCCGAGCTCGAAATTTTAGAAGTATTTAACATAAGCAAATGTGTAAAAAAAAAAAATTAAGATTGGATTATAGCCCCACAGTAACATAATGTTCCCAAATAAACCGCAATTTGTTGTTTACTGTGTTCAGTGATAGGACATCTAGATATGAATTATGTTAAGAGAAATGCTCAGAATGATCAAACAGTATCGCATTTGCATGATTTCCTATATCATAGAGATGATAATACTAGAAACGTTTATTTTATTTTCGAAATATGATTTCGTTTAAAACTTAAACAGTTGAGGCAACAATATGAGTTATGAAAGCCAACAGCATTAGAGGAAGCTTGTGCTTTCTCAAGATTAACAATCCAAGAGCATCTCCATACTAATATATTTACATTATTTTAGATTAATTACGAAAGATATTGTACAGGGACTTTGAAATTGAAGGCTTATGTAACTTTGAAATAGAGCAGGCGTCCACTCTCAAGATTAAAGAGAATGTAACGTTACGTCATAATTATGATGACGTCAGAAATTGAGAATGACATTCCTAGCACTATGTCTGAAATTGATACTGTATAGGGATTGTAAATACATGACAAATAACTAGCACTATGTTTATATAAAGTTAGCATATAGGATTTTAATGGCGATTAATTCATGTTCGCAATTTAGCCCTACCCGTTTTAAACTATATTAAAGTTACGCATTCGTTTTTTGAAAGGCACATGTGCGTCAAGATTACAAATTATGGCATTAATATTAAAAAGGGCCAATTTGATTTTAAGTGTCAAATTCTGAAAGACTCACAGTATCAATTTCATTCTGTCTGCACTTTGATTATTAGCGTTAATATACTGTACGTTTGATACAATGAAAATCAAAGCATGTACAAAAATCATTATTATGTAATACTGGATCAGCATACGGGCTTCATGTCCTTTTCCATTTCCGGTAGCTCGGGGATTAGTTTCTCACATCCATGGAGCCTATGTGGATTAGCACTTGACGCGAGATCGATGAATCTGTCAAGAAATGAAATTGACCTATCGGTTAATTTTACAAACGTCAGTGTAGCTACGATATCCTGTTATAAACTTATCGATATTGGATAGTCTCTCATGTATTCACAACCATAATTTCATAAATATGATATTTTATCAAGGTAGCAATTAATGGGGAAATTATAAATTTCAAGCTAGATCAAAATGTATGACACACCGATACAATATATATCTACAATATCAATGCTTATATCAAAGATATACAATTGCTTAGTATCTAAATACCAATCTCTTTGTCAAATTATCTACAAATACCGATTTCTTTATTAAAGGACACCACTGAAAGGTATCTAAACAATTCCATCTTTGAGGGTTATAAAAGAGGGAGGTAAGGAAACGCCAATGCAGCTCAAAGACTCGAATGTCCTGATTACGTAAAGACACTGAATGTTTGTGGCAGGATGAAGTAAGGTTTATGGCATGTTTCACACAGCTTAGACTAGACGTATAACATAGTTACATAAGGCATGCTTATCTCTGACAAAGCATATGCTAAATTCCAAGTGGGGTCAGATATCCAAATCCAAAATGAGTAGTTTTATTATCTTCTCAAAAGGTGTTTTTGTCTAGTTTATAAATAATCCGGATATTCTGTCGTAGATTCCGTAGTATAGTCATACTCACACGTCATTGACAATGACACGTGCTACTCCTCCAGTAAATGTGGCCGGGTCCTCGCCTTCCTCTCCTCCGACCGTAATTTGGTATTCTGGAGGGCTGTCCCCGCCTATAGTTAGCCATCCTTTCTGTTTATGTTGCAGGGTCACTGACGTACCATTCAGCGTAACCTTTACTCTATCCCTGCACGAAACATATTGTATTTTAAATATCATTTTTTATTTTGGATAGAAAAGATATGAATATATTTACGTCTATTCGCTCTTAGGGTTCTTTCTTGTTGTATTGTCGCATGTACTGACAAGGAAACCCAGCAACATGCTTGCTTTTAGTCGTATGTGATGATACCATTGTATGTCTTTATGACGTCACAATCATTGTTATTACATGAGATTCATATCAAAATTAGTTTCTGCTTTAATTGCGTCTTTGATACCAGGGGTAACGATCACTTTCGCCCTCTGCACCCCTGGAATATGTCATAGCAAAATAGAAGGATCAGTGTGCGCCACTTTGTAGATGAGACAAGAAATTTAGTTTGATTATTTGGTGTACACCAAAAGAAGAATTTCGCGGTAGCGTAACAGTAAAACGTTCCTCTGTAATCTTCAAAGGTCATGTATTAGCCTAGTGATTGATCAGGTATTTCTACCTGAGACCATTCAAATAGCTAGCCATGTGCCTTCAATTTTGCTATGAAATATTCCAGGGGTTCAGAGAACGTAAGTGAGCGTTACCTCTGCAGCATCGAGGATGCTTTAATTGATGTGCATACAAGCATGACAAACTCCTATAGATGTGAAAAATAGATATTTGAATACTATCAAATGTTATGCTTCTGTAACTAATTACAGATATTTCGTAACAATTATTACTTTGCAGTCGTTGTTCGCACACACATGGTATCAGTGGTTAACGGTGCGTTTAGTGTAAATTCCTCCTTCGACTTACGCTAGCCGAGGGGCTTATTGTTTTCAAAATATTTTAGCTTTATCTTGCTATATTTCTAATATTGTTTTAAATGGACTGTAATTGTTTTGTGTGTTTTTTCTGTGTCTCGATAAAGGAGCGGATTGCTCCGAAAATTTGACGATATCATACTGTCTACGCTGTAAGAATGACCTCCTTGCCCCACGTAAGTATGGAGAGGAATACTACACATACTCTAGGTCCTCCACGACAAGGGTCATCCACGTTTCCTCGTGGTGGGGTGTGGTAAATAGCTTCTCCTCGTTGTCCACCACACTTTCGGTGATGGTCACTCCCGCAGCATCCAAGTCTATGTTGATGTTAAATTTCTAGGAAACAATCGAGTAATGTTAATCATCTATATAAAAGAAATATTTTGCTAGGGATGTGGGGAAATAGCAACCAATTACAACCTAATTTTGACATTAACATTTTACAACAATAAACAATAGTTTGCAAACAAAAACTTCTGCATAGATAAGAAACTGTGTAAAGAAATATAGATCTCGTCAGTATTAACGTAGTTTACCCGACCTCATTTAACTGCAAAGATTCCGGTCATTTTCAAACATGAGCCGGATATGGCTGTGTCTCCTCATCTTTGAACTTCCTCTACACATTAGAACTTTACACGCCAAGTTTAATTGAAATCTCTCCATATTTTAGGGCATTTATCACATCGCCTACTATTAGTTTGAAACAAACTCCTACACGGAAAAATACATGACACAAGCTACCCCTTACGATAGAACTAATCACCAAATCACAGAAACCTGTATTTTAATGAAAACATCTTACGTCTTTCCTTTTATAGTTGAGAACTGTACCAGCAGCACCGCTACTGACTGTGACGTATATCCGGGTTGACTCCAGCAGCTCGTCTAACGTTACTGGCGTACTATTTTCCGTAAATTTAACACAGTGATGCCACACCTGAAATGGAGATGTTACGCATTGTTGTTACAACCCGTTTACTGATTGGCATGTAGCTAATATACAACTATGCTAAATGCCACCACGCATTGTTTGCAATTTAAGTTAAATGACGTGAATCTAAATATAAACTCAATGCCATCATTTATCTCACCAACAAAATAGTTATGACGTTATAATAACCATAAGACTTTGTGAATGCATATCCTACCTTGGGTAATTTCTCAATCATTTCTGGCTGAAGTCATTTTTTCTATAAATATTGATTTATATCAAAGTTTTACTTTATACACAAACAACGTACGTATCAAACGTGTCGCAACGTTTCAAGACCGATTGGTCCCTTTGTCAAGCTATGACAAGCTATCAATAGGTGAAACGTACGGAAGCCCTGGAGGGACATTTTTAGTTACCACTTATATGTTAGCATTTATTTGTTACTACTTATAAGTGGTAACTAAAATTGTCCCTCTAGGGCTTCCGTAGAAACATCCCGGTTCGAGTGTCATCATCCCTGATACTACAGGGGTTTCGCTCACTTTCGCTTTATTCACCCCTGGAATATATCGTAGCTAAATTGAAGACACAAGTCTCGCTATTTGATTTGTCTCATGTAAAAAAACACCTAACCAATTGCTAGGTTCATACATGCCTTTTGAAAATAACAGAGAAGCGATATCCAACTTCAAATCCCGTCAATTGTACCGTTATGCGACAGTGAGATTTTTCTTATATACACCAAAGGAATAAACTAGTCTTCTTGTCTCATTCACAAGGTGCTGCACACTGAGCCTTCAAATTTGCTATGACATATTTCAGGGATATGCAGAAAGCGAAAGTGAGAGTTAATACATTTTTTTTGTCACATCGTTGTACAGGTAAACAATACAAGTCTCTCACTCAGTCAGAGCTTGACAAATGGACCAGTCGGTCATTAAACCTTGCGCCACGTTTAATACGTACACTGTGTATAAAGTATGACTTTGATATTGAATATTTCTAACCCGATGAATCTTATTGAAGATAAATATGTATTCTATTCTTCATATACCTAATCCCATGTCACCGATAACAACGGTCAGTTTCAATTAATTAACGAAACCGACAACGAACAGGGTACTATATGGTTGCAGGTATATTACATTGTCAGCGACAATTGATATTTGGAATGAATGACAAACGCATTAAAATATTATTCTTATGACAAATAATATTATGGCATTGAATATTGCATTCATGTGTTTATCTTTATTTTTTGTAATGTAAATTCCGAAAACACAAATTTTAATTAAAACGGAACAGGTACATTTGTAAAACACTTCACGAGCATCAGATAAATATGTATTGAGGTCAACTTGATTCTCTACAGACTGACATTGCAAAAGACCAATCCCTACAACGTAGTACAGGGAGGATATTTCTATCGTTTTTAATATCAGTGATCGTATCCTAGCAACGCTAGAAGTATTAATAACCCTCCTGTATTTCACTCCGTAACTAAGTAACAAATATCCATGGCACCAGCTACGTCTTAACCAAATACCATAAGTATGCGCAAAAATAGATTGAAATGTATGACCTATGTCAACAAGTACAAAATATGTTATGGATGATTCAATAAGTTACGTACAGACATATGCAAATCTACCTGCTTTAGGTTAGGTATGTCCACCTCCGTTATATATATGTTTGAATAATCCTTTTTAGATCTTTTAATCAATGAATCAGTACACATAATTACCAACATGATATTTCGCACATGGATAAGTTGATCCTCAAGGTTCTATTATTACAAAAACACGACAAGGAGCCGAGAATATCGTCCCTTATAATTCTGTATAAAAATACAATTCAGTCACCTGCCACTTATTCTAATAGCATTGTTATTGGCAGAGAGAACATGCATTCTTTAATGTTTAAGTAATATCAAGTTAATTGAAGTTTCTTAAAAATATAAATGTATTGTTTCATGGGTAAAAAATAAATTGTTATTCTTTTAATCATTACCAAAACAAATACGTTACAATATCGTAATTAATCTGAAAAGTGTGAAAAGGGCGAATATGAGTTACTATAAAAGTAATATAGTCAAGTGCCGAATACATGGGATACTGAACATCTGAGGAGGCCACGGTGGCCATGTTTAAATGACCGATTAGAAAATGAAATGCGTTACGCACAGGCACGCATGACCGCAAGAAGAAAAAGAAGAGGAAGAAGGAAGTGAAAGATGAGGTAAACTACGTCCCCAAATCTGGAGGACTTCATAAAGAAAAACGCAGTATTATACTATATTGATTTGACAAAAACACTCATCAATAAAACTCACACTGTCTGTGCACGAACCATACACCACGTTCCTGCTTTCTTGTAGCATGTACATGGGAATGTCCTTGTCTGATATACGTAGTGTTGAGATACATCCAGTCAGTGACCTTCAAAATACAGGTTAGATAAAAGTACATCCTTAAAGTTATTGAATTGGTCAAAACCACTGTCTATGTCCATGATAAGTGACTCATCTCCCTCTCCCAACATACCCTACCCCACCCTATCTCGATAACTACTAAATTACAGAGTTTTTATTTAACTTATTCTGTTTATGCTCCGGAATTGTCTCTTTTCGCATTATTCCTCTTTTATCATTCAAAATATCCAAAGAAAACACAAATACTATGGATAAGCAGTATTATCCGAAAGCAAGCCCATAGAACAAACGAAATGAAATGTTGTTGAATTCGAATACCTTTTCTAGGAAATATACACCACATGGCCGTAGCAGCGGGTAATAAGGTAAAAATGTGAATTTTTTCCATTTAATGCATTCAATGTGGCTTTCTTTTCACCCCTTTTTTCTGTAATAAAATTAGGTTTGTACCTGAGCTTTGTTTTACCAGAAATGATTTGACTCTTCGAACCTAAGCCAGCAACGTAAATGCCGTCGTCTATTCTGGGAGGGATTTCTTGCGTGGACGTCTCTGGAGAAAACGTGTCTGACACACCATCTAGTGTTGCCTGTATTTCTCTTGTCTGTACGTTCACCTGCCAAAAAGATCATCAGAGTTTTGAACTGAATTTAATCGACAAAACACTTGTTACTGAAAATCAGATTTTGTCGTTGGACCCAAATTTCGTGGTTTCTTCAAAACACACTATTTCGTGGGTACATGATTCTTGCATAAAAGGTATCTATTTATAGGGAGAATAGCTTTATGTCAAACCTGAAATTCCTTCCTGGACCTATGAATAAGTGCATGAAGAGAACCCACGAAATCAACAAAATTTAAAATCCTACGACTATTAGTGATTTAACAGTAATATATCGGATAATATATTATAGAGACACCAAACTATATCTTTTACATGCACGTACTACCTTACTCTAACCTTTAAATCAAATCCAAAAATGTTTTGTCAACAAAATAATGTAACATATCTTGTATAGACGGTACTTTGAATGTGCCAAATTAGGCTTTTTTTCTTTGAATTCGTCTTAATGCTGTACTCTAGCTATCGTTCGGCTTTTTTAATGAATATTCACTCTCTCGAATCAATTAACAGTGATGAAATGTATCAATTGGTAATTATATTCATACAATTGATATTCATTTATCTGCATTTGAATATAGTTATAGCCAAAAATTGACTAAAATGTTGCAACACTTACCTCTACAATGTGGAATAACCCATCTGCGTATGTATTATTGTTGCTTCTAAGAACAGTTGTTCCCCGCTTAGTTCTCGCCTCCATATGTACAGAACCTTCAGAAACGGAAAGAAGCATCTGGAAATGCTGAAACAGAAAAGGAACTCATGATACTTCGAAAGGCCCACCTCTTAGCATATACGTGTCTTGCTTTTAGTTCCATATGAGCATTTTTAAAAGCTTAGAAACTGTATGTTACTTAAGCTTTGATACCTGATAGAGTTGTGATTTAATTGAGATTTAAATGACTCATCGGTCAGGGTTTGAATGACGTTATACAACTTGATATAGCATCTATGTTTGTAAAACATACCATATAGTCAATATACAAGAACAAATTGATAAAACTTTTTTCTAGATATGTTAAGTTTCTTCCTAGATATGAAGATAATTTAATAATTAACTCATTCAAACTAGTTTTTGTGTCTTCGCCATTTGACTTCAGAATTTCTTTTGTCTTTCACAAATATCATAGTCAGATATTTTCGTGGGACATAATACCGTTTCGTTGGTACATGATAACGAGTACCCACTCAAACGAAAAAATTGCTTTGTCAAATATGTAATTACTATGAATTCGTGGATGAAGATTACCGACGAAATCAATGAAACTAAAAAAATACACGAAACTTAGAGTAAACTGTATCAAGAAAAGAAGTAAGAAATGGCTGTGAAGATACTGGTAAATGCCGTGTGATAAGTTACATCGATATAATGACTGTTAAACACTTTCATTTTTTAGGACCCAACTTTTATTGTATATTGCATGAGGACCAAAAAATTGAATGGTGTTTTTAATTCGCACTTTAACTCTATTGACACCTTTCAATATTTAAAACCCTATTCATAAGCTTACAGTGTAGTAGAATGAATACGTAACGCCAAACTTGATGTATCTTGCACCTAATGTATTTAATGTGTGTGTGTGCTATGTTTTATATTTCTTAGCCGTGTTGTAAATATTGTGTACTTTCTGTCGACCATACGTGAGCTTAGCTCTTGACTCAATGTGTTCTCGAATTTAGATAAAGTCAATTATTTTTATCATCATCTTTCTCTCTTTATTATCCTGTTTATCGCAGTTTCATTGAAGGACTTGAAAATACGAAATAATAACTGAATATATAAAGTTTTCGTAGTACTTATTAAAACAAATAGTGAATCAAATATATTCATATTTCCTTTATTGTTCCCAACTGGTGTACCAATAACCCCTGTTCAGAAGTACGTTTGACATCTATAAATTTCACTGATAAATATATATTTTAATATATATACATGTAAATCACAAATAGCGATAGTATATCTATATCATAAACAGCGACAATAATTGTGTTTTTGTCTATTCGTATAGAGCCAAATGCTTTTATCTCGTTGCAAATGCCTGATTAAAACGTATAAATGTTATATATTTAGTAACATGAATTCTACTTGGGAAGTGATATAGCGTATCTCGGATTGATTTTTGTTCTATTTTATAACGGTAAAGATGACTAAAAACTTGTAAGCACGCGTGATCCGATTCTCATTCACATGTACAAAGAAATTATAGATTCTAACACGCATTTTATTTCCACCTCATATTCATGAGTTTTAGCGTGGCTACATATCATACGTAAATTAAGATAAGTTCTTATTGCAAATAGTTTGTGAGAGTTTAATCTTATGTTCGTGTTAACTAAATGTCAACGTTACCATTTTGACTTTTTGACTATTTTCGTCAATGTTACGTCACAATATTATGACGTTATGCATAGTATCGTTATTCTGACGTCACAATTGGTCTTTTTAAAGAAGGGAATATCCATTGCGAAACTGCCTGAGTTTTTTAATGCTTCATAAATAAGACGACCTCGACGGTAAGCCGGTCTCGAAATTACACCATGGATTCCATTTTAACAAAAATAAACATATTACCGTCCACATCTTGTCGTAAATAGATGTGACAGTAAATGATATGTTTTCGTATTCGCCCTCCCAAAATGTGACAATGAAATATGATGTCACGCATTTGATTTTATTAGAATGTCAAATTACAAAAGTTTCGGAACATGTTTGCTAAAATAAGGTTTTTGTCAGAAAGAAAATGACCAATTCAATATCTTTCAAGAGAGGTGTAGTAAGCGTAAGCGCACCTGTAGTTGGTCGTTCAATAGCAGCAGGATACCTTCCTTCTGTCGGGTAGAAAATCTCAGATACAGACTTTCCACTCGATAGTACGGGAGCAACATGGACATAGGGAACATGACATATCCGTTCCCATCAAACACCATTGAAGGTACACTAGATGAAGCACTGTTAAAATAAACATATACATAAGGCAGCAGCTGAGTATATGGTTGAAATGGATATAAAAAAAA
>NW_018404981.1:105343-201531 GCF_002113885.1 Mizuhopecten yessoensis
ACATATCCCTCACCAGCGACCGTCATTTACCATACGGTATTAACAAAAATTACATATCCCTCACCAGCGACCGTCATTTACCATACGGTAATAACAAAAATCACATATCCTCACCAGCGACCGTCATTTACCATACGGTATTAACAAAAATAACATATCCCTCACCAGCGACCGTCATTTCCCATACGGTATTAACAAAAATCACATATCCCTCACCAGCGACCGTCATTTACTATACGGTATTAACAAAAATCACATATCCCTCACCAACGACCGTCATTTACCATACGGTATTAACAAAGATCACATATCCCTCACCAGCGACCGTCATTTTCCATACGGTATTAACAAAAATTACATATCCCTCACCAGCAACTGTCATTTACCATGCGGTTTTAACAAAAATCACATATCCCTCACCAACGACCGTCATTTACCATACGGTATTAACAAAAATTACATATCACTCACCAGCGACCGTCATTTACCATACGGTATTAACAAAAATCACATATCCCTCACCAGCGACCGTCATTTACTTTTACCAACATAACTGGATCGACTACGTAAAAAACTTCCGATATTATTTCCCGAACTTTTAATTTTTAGAAATTAATTCTCAGGTTTTATTCAAATTACTTCGAAACATGTTCTACCTGAACATTTTCGCTGGACAAATCTTCTTAAATTATAGATGAAAGATCGCCACTGGGATAGAGTTTCAGATATTACTATCATTTGTGACCCAACACGACTATGCGCCTGTCTATATATTTTATTGGTGGCTTATATTGTCATCAATTAATTTAGGTCACGTTATAGTAACACATCTAGGTCACGTTATAGTAACACATCTAGGTCACGTTATAGTAGCACATCTAGGTCACATTATAGTAACACATCTAGGTCACGTTATAGTAACACATCTAGGTCACGTTATAGTAACACATCTAGGTCACATGATAGTAACACATCTAGGTCACGTTATAGTAACACATCTAGGTCACGTTATAGTAACACGTCTATTACAGATACTCATTGTGACCGGGCGTTCTAACTTATGTCATTGACGCGAGATGATCTAAAATTAATGTCAGCTATCACAATGATTATCACGAACGGCGACATTTCAAGCTGGTTGATATCGACCTACATTTGCCAAAATGCCAAAGTATGCCATTCATTTTGTTTTGAAAAGAGACAGGTTTTACATAGAATAAAGTGAAGGGTTTAGTTCTACAAAAAGGTTTGAAGGTATTTCTATATTTTTTCCCGGCAAGTTTATCTTAACCTTAAATAACAGGATGCAGAAATATTCCCTTATTATTTTATCATTTTTATTGATTGATTGATTAAACAGTTTATCCCAGTATTTCTGTAGTATCTACCATTCCGAGGTACACGTCTTCACAGGTTCTCTCATGGTTCCAGTATTTGCCAATCCAACAGCTTGTCCATTGACCATCACGTTTCCAATACAACCAGACACGTTATTATTTCCCTGAAAAAGTGAATTTGATTTCTAAAGTAAAATAAACATATATGTGTATATACATTTTTTATACAAAATGTACGTGTGTCGAAATGCAACAATGCAAGATGTAGTATTTGAAGAATTGTTGTGGAAGGAAAATAATTTACATTCAAAAATGGAGAGAAAAAATGATTGCTAATTTGAACTTTAGATCTCGGAATGTTGTTTATGCAATGATCTGTACAAATTGTTCTTAATTTTACATTCGCGTCAACACGTGACAGTTCACAGATAATCGACAAAAAGACCATCTTTGATTTTTAACTGTTAATAAACATATACATTCTTGTGTAAATGATACATTCCATGTAATTCCCTATATATCGAGCTACAGAATGCACCGTTCAAAGAGAGTCCAAAGAATCAACGTTAGTCGATATATCAAAACCTAGTTTAAATTGTTCTAACAGTACATATCGTCGCATGAATAAATGAAGAAAATGTTTGCAGAAAGGTCTGTAGCTATATTCATGCAAGCAACAGACTTTATATTGTTTGGAACACCACCTTTGTCTTTCTACAGATGTTAACGCTAAAGTGCCCTGTCAATTCTGGCGTTATTTTTGTTACATGTGGGATATGTATTGTGACGTCATTCGGTATCATAAAGTCATCATTTTCTATGTTGTGTTATGTCCTGTCAACGTGATAAAAACACTCCCTGATGAACCTCTAAACAAGTGATAGTACTAGGGAGGTACTAAGAACCTCTTTTCGTCATTTCTTTTATATTTAACCATCAAAAGGACTTTTTTGTTTATATATATATATATTTCTTTCTATATTGTTATTTATGTTATATCGCTTTTGCCCGGTTGTATTAAACGAGAAAATTCTATTATGGGTTGTGTTTTAAATTTATTCAATTATTATGCATGTTTTCTTCATGCACTGCATTCATTCTCAAAGCTATTTCACTCATCAAAAAATCGATAACTGTCGATTACCAGGCGGCGCTGTACGTACGTAGATACTTATCACAAGACGTCATACTATAAAAATGTATTTGCGGAAATATTCGTTTCAATGTGAACAGGCTGTTAACCTGGACATGGTGTGTCGCAAAGGTCACTGATGATGTCAGAAGGCGATTCGATAACGGATGATGGACTATGTAACCTGTATAATTAACCACGGATAATAATTTGTGAACCGCTTTGAGACGACCTACGGACTAGGTTGTGATTAAGCAGTATATTATAACCTCGAATTGTCATTATTAATATGATTATAAATACATAATATAGATACATACTTTATATAGCTAATGAACCTTTGCCATAGAAAAAAGTACCTAGTGACCTAATATATAAATCATAGTACCTTATAAACCTTACACCCTATAGATAGTTATTTACACGGGTACCTACATTTTCGGTTTGTTTTTACTCGAAATGAGAAATTAAATTTATACGAGTAAACTGTAGCCATATAAGATTATGTATTTTTAGCATAAATAGCCCCTGGTATCGATTTTATTTTTAAAATCATATACCGATATCCCGATTTTCAGTAAAACATTAAACAGTATACACAATAAGACTTTTCTCAGTTTATTTATATATATGCATTTACCACCATTCCGTGCTCAGTGTTTTGGTTCACCTGTCATCAAACTCTTTCAAACACCTATTATTACATTACTAGATTGTTTTTAGATAACGTATTAAAATAAAATGAATATCGCAGGTAATATTTATAGCTGCCATATTATTACACGGATAATTATTTTCGCGATCAAGTAAATGCCCTGCGATTAGGCGAAAAAATACCACCACGATATAACCAGTTATATTGTATATACAAGGCAGATAAGATAGATTACACATATTTATTTTTTAAATTGAGCATATTTTTTCTAATCCTATCATATGCTTTTGTGAGTATTCACTTTCTTCTTCTTTTTTTAAAACTTATTTTCGGAAAATGCAATTCCCTCATAGATGATGTATACATACAAAATAGAAGAAAGGGAATACACATGTCTGCCACATAAGAATGTTTTAATACAGAACATTGGTAATCTCCCATCAATCAAAAGTCTTCAGAAAAAATGAATAATAAAAAGACAGAAAGACAAAAAGGATGGACGGATAAACTGCGATAAACCAATGGGCAATAGCGTTTAGTTTGAAACCATTTATTCGAAAATTAAGTGCCGACTACTTGTACCCGACTTTATTGTCTAGCACATATTTGCTAAAATGTGGCTCTTACCTGGTTAGGGGAACTAGTTCCGCTAACATGTACTGTTGTTGGAGAGCTCTGTAAAGCCAGCATGTTAGGGAAAGCTATTGCCTCTCGGGTAGGTTCACTGTCATTGCCAAGTCGTGTTGTCCGCATTTCTATGGTTTGACCGGTTCTGTGAAAAACAATAACTGCATTTCAATGATAGATTAAGAGGTCATCATTTTTCCACCGAAAACGATCAAAATGTTGAAAGAAAATATAATATAAAGAATCCACAACGGCAAACACAAGGAGAGGTCGGATCTTCCCACCTAGTGATATGTCTATATCTACCTACCTAGTGATATGTTTAGATCTACCGACCTAGTGATATGTATAGATCTACCTACCTAGTGATATGTTTAGATCTACCCACCTAGTGATATGTCTATATCTACCCACCTAGTGATCTGTATATATCTACCCACCTGGTTATATGTTTAGATCTACCTACCTAGTGATCTGTATATATCTACCCACCTAGTGATCTATATATATCTACTTACCTTGTGATATGTTTAGATCTACCCACCTAGTGATATGCAGGTTGTACCACTGCGAATTCTCCATGGTGACGGAGGATTTTATGGTACCGTAAAGTTCCCCATCAGCACCCGTCACAGACACCGTAGGTACACTGTCCACCAGTCCTATACCATAGGCTACCTTTGTGGTGTAGAAACGTAACATTAGTTAAATATTCCTAGTCGTTTTAAACCTCATTTTATTTATAGCTGACCTGACCACTGGACAAAATTTGAAATCGTCTTTTTTGGAAACGAACATAATTATTAAAAGGTCTAACATATTTTCCTTTAAATATAAGAAACCACTTTCTTCATTTCAATTTTGTAAATGGGTACAAACATGTTCCATGGAGATTTTATAATTGTCCTCAATATCAATGCGTCATTAACTTATTCACCCGTGAAATTTCGTAATGAACTATACCAACCTTTGAATTGGAAGAGTTTAAATGTGTCTTCAAGGATTAATGAGTTAATGTTTAAATTAGGGTCGTCACACCGAATGAAATTAAGTAAACCGTTTACTCGAAACATCTACCGACCGAGTTACCGGTTAACCGTTGACAACCCTAGTTTAAAGGTATGTGGTATGGTCTCTATTGTCATTTGAATTCAACATACATTTAAACCTGTACAACTGTCAGCAGCCAGGTATAGACACACAAAATCAAAAGCATTCAGTATTATCGAGTAACAAGGTCCACGGCACAACTACACCGATCGAACTTGGCGTTTATAAAACAAAGCAGATTTGGTTGAAAACCATACTGATTTCAGTACTAGAAACAAACTTAAGCAATATTCCAAAAGTCATTTATTTTATGCTGAAGAGTAGATTTACCTCTGAATCAGTTAAAATTGCAAATAAGAAGAGTTCGTGATAGGATAATTTTGACTAGGATTACCTCCCCTTATGTATTGAAGACGAAGCAACTAAACTGGGGATGTTTGGCTGAATTTTCCTTGTCATGTTCTTAATCTTTGAATGTTCATTTTTATTTTATAAACTTTGTGGTCCTTATTTTGAATTTTTCATGTTTATGCTTAACTTACTTGTCAAACACAATAACTATAACATTCCTTCATCGGTTTGTGTACGAGTAAGATGATGTGATCTTATATAATACTTTTCAAAAAATAAAACCATGTACAATGTTCTCAACACACTGTAACAGTTATCAGACGTCAAACCAAAATAGATCATTTCTAAATGTCAAACGATGATAGATTAGTTAGTAGGTTGGTGTGTTAAACTACTTACTGTTCCGTTACCATGGAAATTCGCTACCGTCATTGCCGACCTTTCAGGCTTAACGCACACCTCAAGTGACGTCACCGGAGATTCCGTTTCACCTGTCGATGGCACCTCGAGTTGATATTCCCATCCGTCTACCATTGCTACGGAAACCTGTGAGGGATATCATCGTCACTATGTAACCGTGATGACAGGCCTATAGATATTTTTGTTTGAACGCTAATGAGGATGTCCGCTGGGGATGTAACCTTGCTAAAGGTTCAACAAGCCCCCGCAATAAAATTCCATGATGACTTTAATCATCTAACTCATGGTTAAAACCCCATTAAACATTAAACATTGAAATTTCCATGATTTAGATATATATTTAATGATATGTACCGAAGTGCCCTAGTTTATTAGAAGGCAATACTTGTGGTTAATATCTTCATTACAAAGCCTCCTCAACATTACCCTCTTACCGGGGTTTTTTTGTTTGGTTTTTTTATTATAATATAACATAAGCAAGCAGTACACAAATTACCAATGTTAAGTTCATTTATTATTCATCCCCAACACATATTCCCTCGTAAAAGCTTTTTGCGGTTACTGGCCGGACACAAAGTTGGTTTGTACCATGCAAAACCACAAAAAACATGGTTAAATTTCCTGGTGATATTTAAAATGTACAAAAAAAGTAAACCAATGGCCATGTTACCTTGATCAATACATGAAATATATATGAAGTGTCCTTTCGTGATAGTAAGCGTTGTTACAAATGCTTATAAACATTATAGTATTTTAGTAGCCCTAACTATATCACTGACACTAGACTTATATTCTCATCTATCCTTAGTGAGTTGCACGCAGAATATTGTGCGCTATTTTGTGACAGAGTTTTGTGATCTACGTGATATATTTGTGAACTATATTACAGAGTATTGTGACCTACATTTGTACGTGACAAAGAATTGTGAGCTTTTGACAAAGCAGGCAGAGGTGTATTACGTACAGGTAGTGCCGAGGTGATGGCGCGAGCCCTATCGATTTTTTTGCGGAGTTCTGCTATGTTGTTGCGGAGGTTTGTTGCCTCCTTCTGCACTGACACACAGGGCTGGACATCCGTACTGCCAGTAATCTCCTTCATCTGTTGCATGTTGGATCGGACAGTGTCCACTGAAAGGTGAAATATGATATAATTTGAGAGATACATTTCTAATTCTTAATACCCGACATGTGTTGTAATGAATCGTCCTCAAATTTTAATTTCGCTTGAAAGCTTGTCGCAAAAATGAAAATTTTAACATAGATATCCAATTTTATGATAGTTTCTGTTTATGCACTCTTGCAAGCTAGAAGGATGTAAACTCATACCTATATATATGTAATGAAATCAAACCTTTAGCTAAAAGATCTGTCATCATTTCAACGTGTTGGCGTGACGTTCCCTGTCCGTTTTGACTAGATTCCGCCTTCTTTAGTTCAGTCATAGCTATCGCCTCTGCCTTTTCGATCCTATTTCTGATGGTTACACCATGCTGGTTGATTTTAGCGCTTATTTTGGCTATCCTTGTTTGTGTGGTCTCAATTTGTGTCTTGGTGTCCATCCAAAATGTTTCAACTTCAGTGGCATTGTTAACGAAATCGCTGATAACGGCTACGTTTCCTTTCACAGTGTCCCATCTCTCTTCAATTACTTGATTAAGAACAAAATTGATCCTTATTAGGCTATATTTCAATTTTTCAGATGATTACATGTTAAAACAGAATAATTCCATTTATTAACACAAGCAACCTCACTGACACAAATATTTAAATGGTACCCTAACTTGGGTTATTTATTATGATTTGATTGTATGGAAAAGTAAGATAAACATTTACGTACGCAAGCTCACAAAATTGGATATAACACCTGGAAACTTGATGAGATCTTACATGTCTGATATCTGGTTTAGCTAAAACTAGCCATTTCTGTGTACCAAATGTAGGATGAGTATATTATGTTGTACGTATTCGCCATCATGACTGTACATAATTGTACATTGTATAACTAGTAAATGACACATATAAATATTCTACGCACCAGTCAAGAACAGTGACGTCAAACAATTTTTTTTTACGTCACACCTATGAATTTCTAAACGTGGTAAATGGTTCCAAATCAACAAAGACAAAAACTTAAGAAGAAACTAATGTGAGTAACGTATCAAAATTGGTATATAAGTATCATTTTTCCTCCTTTGTTGATTATGACATTTTGAGGAAAACAGTAATTTGCTATACTCACGATCATGTCTGCGACTGATTGGGATAGACTTCGCCATCAAGTCATCAGACTTATCTCGCTCCAGTTCTGCTCTCTTCTGCAACGTGTCTCCTTCAAAATAATTTTGATTTACACATCCTTTAAAGTAGACATTTAGTGTTTTGTTAGCATATATAACAACATGTATAGTAGGAAAGCGATAGAAGTTTAAGGAGCATTTAAAGCGTCGAGCGTCAAAGCGTGGTGACAGAGTAAAATGTAATAGGAGGTTCATTTCGGAGCTGATAATTTCTTTTCGTTTTCTTTTTTTCTTTCGTATTTATATATTTATACATGTATGTTATGAATACATTTGTAACCTAACTATTGCATTAACAATACTGGAACAAAAGAAGGCAGACCGGGGGACTGCTTAGTTTGTAGTTGTGAACACACGAGTGAAATTACTGCGTCAACCGTAGTTGTTTCAACCCACATTTTACTGTATGGTTCAGGTATCATTCAAATGAGCAAATGGAATAATTACTTGAGATTCTTATTCGTATCCCTTGTGACTGAAAAAGGAGGCATAGTTCGCGCACGTGTTATTTTAACAAGATTAGGGACTAATTGTTTCTAGCTTTGTAATGATGCTTTCTGGTGTTATTATAGCTCCATGGGAATCAAACGTACAAGCAGAAGTGACTTTAGCTTCATTCTAAAAGGCTGAAAAATAGCAAAACCGAAAACCAAAAACATGGTTTAAAAC
Source organism: Mizuhopecten yessoensis (assembly GCF_002113885.1). Taxonomy (NCBI): domain Eukaryota; kingdom Metazoa; phylum Mollusca; class Bivalvia; order Pectinida; family Pectinidae; genus Mizuhopecten; species Mizuhopecten yessoensis. The sequence goes on from NW_018404981.1 coordinate 113,882, forward strand.
TTAGATGCATTTTGTTTAAAAGAAAAATTAATTAAATGAAATATAAAATAGGATGTCCGTTCTCTGTGTGCCGTAATGGGGTCAAAGTGACCTCAGACAATACATTATTCGAGGGCAAGGACAGAACATCAAAAAGATTTATTGCTTTAGTTTATAGGCTTAATGTTTAGGTAAATCTAAGTGTAGCTATAAGTTGATATAACAACAACAGATTACTTACGGAATGAGTTGTGGTAAGCGCCAGCATTAGGGTCATCCCCTCCAAGCCACCACCAACCGGATTCCTCTTTTTCCTTATCTTCAATTACGAAGTCAGAGCCTTCGTTACCGCTCCCCATTTCTACTGTTGTGCCGATCTCCGTCGTAGTGACCGATTTCTCAGTGGTCAGTTGGGGAACTGTAGTGGGTATACTCGCCAGAGTCGTAGGGGAGCTTGTTGTTGTAGTCGTGGGGGAGGGAGTAGTAATTGGAGATGGTGTCGACTTGGTCGGGAGAACGGTTGTGATTAGCTTGTCAGAAGTTGAATAAAACATTCCATTTCCACTGAAAACTATATCGTCGTCGTCAGATGTTGTTTCAAAAAAGTCATCTGTTGATTCGGCCATTGACATCTCTGTTGTTGTTGGGGTTGAAGATCGACGAGAAGTTGTTGCTGAGGTTGTTACTGGTAAAACTGTTGTTGTCGTGGTTGTTGTTGATGGGCGCGTAGTCGATGGAACTGGCGTCGTTGTTTTAGTACGGGGCGTCGATGTAACTTTTGTTGTTGGGCGGGGCGTCGTTGGAACTTGCGTTGTTGGGCGGGGCGTCGTTGGAACTTTCGTTGTTGGGCGGGTCGTCGTTGGAACTTGCGTTGTTGGGCGGGGCGGCGTCGGAACTGGCGTTGTCGTTGTTGTTGTTGGGCGGGTCGTTGTCGGAACTGGCCTTGATGTTGTTAGGCGGGAAGTCGACGGAACTGGCGTTGTTGGGCGGGGCGTCGTCGGAACTTGTGTCGTTATTTTAGGGCGGGGCGTCGACGGCGCTGAAGTTGATGGATGCGCAGTCGTCGGAACAGGTGTTGTTGTAGGGCGGGGCGTCGACGGCACAGTTGTTGATGTTTTTATTTTCATTAGCGGCGTCGTAGATTTGCCGAGAGGCGGAGACGAGGGGGAAAGTCGTGGTTTTGGTGTTGTCACACGCGTGGGCATAAGATCCTCTCCACCACTTCCTAATATGGTGATGTACTGTTCACAGTCAATGACCATATCCTCGTCGTCTCCCCCACCTGATCCAGTGACTAGGTCCTCACATCGCTCACGAAGTATGTTCTCATCTGCCAGTAACAGGCGTAGTTCGTCCATCCGTCTGTCGAGTTTCTGACAATAAATCACTGATAGTTAGTATGTTTATCATTCATTTTTGATAGACGATTTTCAAATATTGTTTCACTATCGACTGGATAGCATTGGTTTTCGTTTTGTTTTGTTTGTTTTGGGTTTTTTGGCATCAGTCCATTAATAATCTACCCAAATGATTAATAATACTCAGGTTTTTTTGTAATGAGATTATTTAACAACAAAACTATCGTCTTTGTAAGAAGACCAACTGTAATAACGGCATAGCAATATATGTTCTGGTTACCGAAAAGCAATCAAGATAAATTAAAACTGTTACAATTATCCTATAGAGAATGCCACTGGTATAATAATTATTATAAAACCTTCCACTTCCACGTCATTATTTACTAGTGTAGTCATCCAGAAATTCAGTGTCTTTCTTTGAGTTCCCTAAACAAACGGAATATGAACCTTCAAGACTGACGTCACAATTAAAACAATAGATGGGACGTCATAGACTCCAAGATACAGTCGTTGGACAAATGGCGTTGTTGAAAGAAATAGCTACTGTTATTTTATCAAATAATGTCTCGGTCTTGAATTCGTTTTATAGAAAATTCGTGGAGAACGGAGATCAGTAAAAGGCCTACTGAAAAAGGCATACTCACGGCAAAATAAAACAAAACAAAACAAAAACGAGAAAAAACAAACCGTGACAATATCAGCCAGTCTCCCCACAATAGCCAACAATTGCAAACGCACGTTGCTCCCACTATTTCGTCGGACATCAATAGACTTCTTTGCCTTTTGCAGTACAGGAATAATCGTCCTGGAAATTACATCATCAAATTGACAATACAATGTACAACCAAACACCTACTGGGAGTGTGTAGCGTAATATATATTCGGATACTAAAGACTACTAGGGCCCGGTTCATGTCCTAGTTAGCGTTACCTCAAATTAATGAAAGTTTCTTAAAGAAATATTTCAGGAGACGCGATTTGTTTTCTTTTTTCTTGCATTTCTATTCATCAGATGAGTGTATGAAATCCTTAGTAACGAGTAAGCTTGTATTTAATTATCTGGGCTCGCACGAAAAAGCAATTTATTTGTGTAAAGTCAAACAGCGACTTCAACTTACATGTAACATCCAACAAAATAAAGATTTTAAAAAGGCATATTTAAATGAACGAAGAAGGTAAATTTACTTTTTATTTAATTAGATAAAAGCTTGAAAGCACAATAACAGTTGATAATTGACAGTTTCCAGTATTAAAAAAATGAAAGATTAAGTTTTGTTTATTTAAATTTTGCAGATCAAATAAAGAATCAGAATATGATTAAGTTACATGATTCTTCAAACAGAATAGAGATAAACACGAAAATGAAAACAGCTTATCATAAAGTGGTTTACTGTGTATTTTTGTAACAACATCCACAAGGATCTATATTATATTAAGAATGTCATAAATCCTGACATAGACGAACCTTGTTTATTCTGCAAACCTTTATAAAACAGACTTTTAACTAGGTATTGCTATATACCAATCGGGAATCGTCGGCACTTTCCGTAAACGAGAAAATATTTACGTTTACGGAGAGTGCCGACGGTACCTGATTGGCTATATGCATAATTATACAAAATATTTTGAAAATTTCTTTTCCGAATTAAAACTGTGTTTTGTGAGATGTTCGATGCAGACACTTTATATATTTCTTCTCACCTAGCCAACGACTCCACTGTCCGACCTAACTGTCGAGCATGTTGATAGCTTTTAGTGGTGAAGTCTTCAATTTCATTCATATTGGTAATGGGTGCCTCTGTTTGGAAAACGATCGTGTCGCCTGGTGGGCGTCTCTCGATAAAAGCGTTACGTAATTCTATGTTTCTCTGAAAGAAACGCCAAGAAAGATTTACGAACCACAAAAAAGTCTTAGAGAGAAAGATCACGACAATGAAATATACAATGAATATGAAAATAATAAGACATTAAGATCTACATTTTTACAAATAGACCAACTCACTTAACCGTGGGAAGGTAACTTGGATTTGTAAATCACAAAAGCAAGTATCATTGAGATTGATGTCACCATATGAAATGACTCGAATGTATTGTGACGTCACTCACATTGCAATTTACATTCTTATGATTGCAAACAAACAGGATGCAGTGTCATTTTACGATATTTTATTATGGCGTCATGTTGGCTTGGTTTAACATTTATTAATGCAGACTTGGGGTAAGTGATTTTATCAAAAAATTCATTATTTATAGCAAACAATGTAAACATAATTTCTCTGTTTGATAGCTAAACTAACATTGCTGCTATTCTTTTCTAGGGGACATTTTTCTCCTGTCATTTTGGTTACAGAAATATAAAAATCGAAAGGGAAGAGAGAAAAAAAGAAATACAGAAATTACAGAAATAGAAAAGGAAAGAGAAGAAAGGAATACACGAGAGAAAGACTTACAAATACAAACTAAGAAGATGTGCGATCTGATTAAGCTCAATGGAACAGCATCTGAGCAGCCATAAAACATACCTGCACGTCTCGTCGAACGGCTCTGATTTCCTTATTAGCTGTGTATGAGTAGTTCCGGGCGTCCAGATACATGTCGGTGATGCTGTTCAGGTACCGCTGTGGGTTAAAACGGGCACATGGCATTTATCCACATATGTATTCTAAGCTTGACAGTGAGGATAATCTGTAAATTTTAATTTCAAATTGCATATACAGTTAACTTATATTTTCTGTATCTTATATATTCGTATCGTAAACTAAAGTCTATCTGCTGTACCGTTAATATTTACAGTTGGTGTTACAAAGTTATGATCACTTCATTTGTAACGTCACAACGCGCTCAGCAAACGTCAGAACCTTTGATTACGCTCACTCTTGTTTAATTAATCTCATACCTAATATAATGATTAATGACTTCTATTTCGATGCATATGTGGTTATATGAACCTGGAAACATATATTAATTTCGGTTAATATAATCCCTTTCATGTCTAAATTATCACATATTTACCTCAACAAAAGTCTATAATTGATAATTATATAAATCTGTGTTATCTGTCTGGAGCCTGTTTAACTGATATTATACCAGGTATGTGTGTATCCGCTGTTTGACGTCACCCCGGATTTGTCCGTACAGTCTCGTCTCGATTTTCCGTCGATAACGATCGATGTCCAAAAAGAAAGATCTGGCATCTCTGCTATTAAGACTGTTGAGTACTGCAGCATGCATCCGTTCCTGTTCCATACAGCGACTGAAACCGACAAAATTAGTCACAAACAGTGAATTGTAACCTTATTACTTACTATTTACAATGTACAAGTACAACTAAAAATGTATAAATCAGGAAATTCCAAGAAAAATATCTTCAAAATGATGTCTATATATTTTCATTTCAGTAATAATTACAATGACTTCGATATGCTCCATAAAGTAACGGTAAGTATTTTATCATGAAATTGTGTTGTACAATAAGTAATTGTAATCAATTAGTGAAATTAATCTCGAATTTATTATTGTCCGCTTTATACGGTGAATGTTTTGCGTACATGATCGCTTGTAAAACACTTTGCCTGGGAGTAACAAAAACAAATCTTGAAATACTAAAAATCATTAAACAATCAGAACGGTATAATGTATTGATATTAGCATTATGTCATACTAGTTACCCTTTTATACGCTGTATGATCGTTTTCATGACGTGTGCTCGTCTTTGTGACTGGTCAGCAAGCATGACGTTGTGGCTGAAGTCTTTGAAATGCATATCTGGAGGTATGCTAATGGACACGGGGGCTACCCGTCTCTCGTACGCCCTCAGGTGTACAAAGCGCACGAGCTGGGTGACGTCTAATAATGCATCTATGTTGAAGGAGTAGAAAACGAATTTTAGTGTGGGAGAGGAACATTGTGACGCATCTTGAAGCTGTTTACCCTATAGATATCACTGGCATCCGAAATAAGCAGGTGTTTTTTTAAAGTCAACACCAAAAAGAAAGAAAAAAACATTAACGAGAAAGAAATATATTTATAAATTAATAGACTAAGAAATCCCAAAAGTATCTTTGAACCCACCATTGGTAAGCTTTTCATAAGTTCTATGTTTGTTTGATATTTCTCTGGGTAGTCTTGTCAACAGTAAATGTATAATGCAGTAACTTCTGATTATAACTTCAATCACTGGGTTCGACAGTGTTCTTTCAAAGTAGGCTTGTTATTTGACCAATTTACTCAATTTATAAATTGTAAAAAAATGAACAAGAGAGATTTTTGTTTTCTTACAGCCATATTTGTTCTGCTCAATTGGTTTGAAGCTCAAAACGAAATATTAAGATCTAGCGATCAGGAATAATTTGACCTTACAAGGGAAATCTGCATGATAATATTAGATGAAGATCTGTAACTAAGTACTTCTTAGGAACTACCAATAACAAACTTTAACTGCCAAATTCCAGATGGTTTGCTGACAGTCATGTTGTTTTCCGTTCATGCAGTCTCAGAATGGCACGTACAAATTTCAAGACCAATGAAAACCTACCTATGAAATTTGAGAAAGATCTGTCAAGTATTTCTTGAGACAATATCAATCTTGAACTGCTAAAATCCAATGGCTGCCATCTTTATCTCGATCAGCCTCAAATAATTCATTGTGCAAAATTACAGACCAATGCGAATACTATAAACTGTGAGATAGGTCCGTCAACTCCTCCAACAATTTTAGCCCCTAATAATCAAGTACCCAACTCATTATATTCTGATAGCAACGTCATTAACTCTTTCAACGAAAATAAGTATCGGAAGCTAAGGGAACTAACTCTAACTGATACCAGTATAACATGAAATGTTCGTTGTGTATAAACATTCGAGGTTTTCGTGGTTGCTATTGAACCACGACAACATATACAAACGAATTTGGATGATATACGTGTCCACTGTTTATTTTTATTGGATATCCACGAAAATGTGTACCGCGAAACGATTTAAATGGTTTCAAACCACGAAGGAGAGTACCCACGAACATTTCGTGTTAGTCTGCATATCACTATTGGAATCTTAGCCAACAGAATGATCATTTTAATTTCGAGAGACATGTCATTCGTAGATTACGATATGGTTAAATGTTCTAACAATACGAAAACTAGACTTCGAAAAGCTTATGTAGAATTTACTTTTAGAACTAAACATATATCGCCACATAATATATCTATTGTAATATTATCAATAGAAAAAAACCCGCATAAAATCATTTGAATTTTAAAAGTTTAAATATTTCAGGTTTGGCATATCTAAAGAGCGTTTAGTCAACGCTTTGTCGGTAAGCAGGGGTCTGAACTCGTGCTGAACGTTTAAACGTGGTTTAAATGTCGTTTTTTGTGAATATTACTCGCCCACATCATTCAAAGTTATGTTAATTCCGGTACAGGATCGGTTATTATCATCAACACAAGAATCAAAATATCGATATTCATTTCATAATACAATTTCAATAAGAATTATAATTTTAAATTTCTGTATGCAAGTAGATATGAAATATAGATCACTTGGAAGTATTTGATATCGATTATAATACGGATCAGGGATACATGAACGCCGTCAAACATAATACTACATAAAGAGATATAAAAACAGCATTAATTACATTAAATATTCACATGATTGACTTTAAGAGAATACTTGAATACGGTATTCGGATATCAATATATGATTGAACCTGTATTGACAAGAAATATCTTTGGAAACATGCACATGTAGTTTTCATGTAGCGTTTTCAGTGTGATCGTTCAACGGGAGGTAACTCGTAAGTAATATAATTTTCGATAGTTTTTTTACACAGGATTATATTTTTGTATGTAAATATGTGAAAAATATGAAATCGTTATCCCTACCCTGTTTTTTCATGTTAAGCCTGTTCATTATGTCTCCATCTTAAATATCTAGTGAAATGCCGTGTAAATAATTGAAACTGTTGATATATTGTTATGAAAGATGTCAGGCATATGATAAGGTTAGACGAGCTGTTACGATGTATGTACCGGTACTAACATTCGAAGACTGCGCCCGTCGCCGGGCCGAGATGTGCTCACCAAATGGTACGCGCTAACTTCAGTATAGGGACGCTACAATCTTATGTTCATATCTAAAACCAACGATTGTTTTGAAGATATTGTATCATCAACGCAACGCAACTATCAGTCGGAACTGTGATGAGAGAAATGAAAGAAATTCCAAAAACTCCATTTGTATCTTAAACGCCACTACTGAAAAATTTGCTACCTACCATAAGCACGATTGTTTTCGTCGTGGATAAATTTCAGCTGCTCTTTCACTTCCATTATATCATGTCGGGCATCGGAGTTTATACTGGTAAAACTTTCGCTGACCTGAAATGTGTTTAAATTAGTTTAAACATATTTTTTTATGAAAATTAAAGATCAAAACCTACAGATAAATCTACAATCGGTTGAATCATTCTGATTTTGTTTTTAAATGATAATTTAATATTTAATAGTCTTTTCTAGTTTGTATACGGAACCTATATTCAGAAAACCTTTTACATAAAAGTGGAATTAAAATTCTGTTACATACCTTTTTAACTTTCTTTTGCATAATTTGAAGGATATTGGACATTGTGTGTTTGAGGTTGTGCACAGCCACGTTAAGTTTTGGCCGCATTCTCTGTTCCTGTAGAGACAAAAAAAGACAGTATAAATGTAGGCCAGAACTAGTGTTTATCAACAAAGTAATATAATCGTCATCGCTTATCTTCATCGTCGTCATCGTCATCCTAGTCGTCTTCATCGGCACGGTGAACGTTATCACGTTCAGTTCACTAATGAACGAGATCTAACATGATTTCTTTCCGCAAATCATTATTTATATCTCAAATAATTGTCATCGAATAATAAAAATACTTAATTCAACAAAGATCTATCAACAATAATTTCCCCAAAAAATAACAACAGCTGCAATGCAATGCACGTCTGTGCACATATGCACATGTATAAGCCAGACAGAGAACCATCTTCATATGACCTTAGCTGTTTTGAGAAAATAATACCCCAAACAAACCTACACGTATCTAAGGCAGCCATATGAACAGTTGACTCTTTACAAATGCTGTTATATAAACATTAAAGATGCATTCATATTGGCATTGAGACCATGCAATTGGGGCATTTGTTTACATTCGCAAGTTTAGAAAATGGAATTTCAATTTTGCATTGTAACATAAAAAGGCTAAATGTCACAGCACTCCGATAAGAGTGCACATAACTTAAGGTAAAGAACAATGACCGAAGGAGAATCGCCGTGTTTATCATCTGGTGCTGTTCTAAATCGGGAAGACATGTTTTTTAAAAACAGGTATACGTTTGTTAATACATCTCGCACAGCGTAATAGTCTGTCGACGATATTCGTAACCGATGTCGTCTGCCGAAACCTGATCATCAAGCTATACACACCGATCAGTGGTATTTATGGTTATCGGGCTATAATACTGATCCTGGGTATGTCGCAAATCAGCAATATTCTGTGACAAATATGATTATTTCTCAAAAATGTGCCAGACGACTAGCTTTTTATTTAGAGACATGATAGTGATTCCAGTCGCTAATCATTTGAATCGCATACATCTGTGTTATTACTTAAATCAGAATATCTTTAGTGCAAGATGTGGTTACACGAAACTGTTCTTACCCATCTTGAGACCGCTGCGGGCGCTCTTTGTCCGTATCCATAGCGACGCCGGTATCCTTGACGATGACGATTGTATCTGTAAGGGGAATGACTTTGCATTGAATTGCTTATTGCGATATTTTCAACCGCTACTGGACTGATTTGGAGATCCATGGCGGCGTGTTGACGGGGCATCCCATCTTTCCTTTGAAGAGCCTTTTCGTCGACAACCAAGCCATGTCCTGTCTTTGGCAGATTCCTAGATTTGCTGACATCGACATTAAGTGATGTTCGACGAGGGAATTGTTGTGGGGACGATGCTTTGTGATGTGATGAATGTTTTCTCCCCGCTTTCAATTGATGTGGTCTACGATTCGTTCCTCTATTTCTTGGAATTTGTTCCGATCTGGATTTTCCCTCAACCTCGTCACGATGACCCGGATGAATTGCAGGCGGTCTGTGACGATCATCACGTCGATGGCTAAGTCTCATTTGTCTGTTTCTAGCATTTCGCCGTCGTGAATTCCTTGTAGATCCGCTACTATGGTGGTGTCTGCTTTTGGTAGTAATATCCACATTTTCACATGCTGTAAAACAAAGACATGCATGGAAATTATTTGAAAACGTAACTTCCACGAAAAAAACGAAATAGTATGGTGTGATGCAGGAGGTATGCTTCACAAACAAACTTCATTTTTTTTCTCTGTATTTACAAGTTCATAAAAGTGTCTACCGGCTATGAGGTCACTCTAAATGTGTGTTTTTCTAGTGTTACCACGCTGAAATGTCACAGTTCGGTCACACACTAGAAAATAACATCCTACGTGGAACGCACAGAGACACAACTGATACAATATATCAGACGGGGGTCAGCTTTAACTGGTTTGTCAATCACAACATAGGTTTATTTTAACTTGAAATACAAGAAAATATACTGAAAGGAAAAATAAACATTTGCGGTGATTTGATGTTATTTATTTGAATGTTATATACATTATACGTATGCAAAAAAATCTTTTATGAACAAATTACCAAAATTTCAATATATTTTAAATTATAATTCATAAGTAATTGCAATGCATTTGACAGTACCCCGAAATATCGCAAAGTGAAATCGACTGACTCGTCAGTATCTCGTTTGCCCCTCTCGCTCAGTTGTCACAGCCCTGATTCTGTTGTGCATGGGATTTTTCAGTGCATTTATCCTTCTCATGGGTATACTAGAGTAGCGGAGATATTCTGTCGCCCCTTTACCCTCCTCTCAAGTTCGTCCCACAGATAATCGCTTGGGGACAAATCTGATCTGTACAGCGGTCAGTCGAGTGGGTTCATACTATGGTTTGCGAGAAAAGTCTTGAAAAACTCTGGCTACATGGGGTCAGGCATCATCATGCTGGAAAATTAGGCGATGCAGTTGCACAAATGGAACTGCAACCGGCTGGAGGATTTAATCCCTATATCTGACGGCGGTTAAATTCCCGGCTAGTACAATAAACGGTGACTTTACCCAGTGAGATATCTCTCCCCAGACCATAACCGAGCCATCCCAAACCTATCCCTCTCATGAACGCAAGCGTCGGCGAAGCGTTCCCCCCACGACGTCGGTATACACGACGTCGACCGTCCGGACGAAAAAGAATGACCCGCGACTCTTCTGTGAAAAATACCCGTATCCGTTGCCTCATTGGAATTCGTCGGGGAGCGTGTGCCGCCAACTAAGCCATACAGCACGCGCGATGTGCACGAGTGAGAGGCAGATCAACGTTTTGACGACGAGCTCTCACACCAACCTCGCCCAATCGGTTCCTTACAGTTTTGGGGTGAATGTGGTGATTATGATTGCCTGCCATATTGTGTCAATTACGCAGATGGGCAAGACGAATAGCCCTGTCTTGACGTCGCGTCGTTACGCGCAGACGTCCCAATCGCGGTCGGTCGGCAACCCTTCCGGTGTCTCGCAAACGACGGACAAGACGTTCTGTGGCGGAAACATTCACACCGAACAGCAAAGGAACCTGTTTGTTGTTGCCTTTGACCTTGCATTAGCAATGCAATAGCCAGGCCCCTCTGAACTTCCGTCGTCCGTACCATGGTTGCAAGATATTCAAATTGACAGTAAATAGCGGAAAGCGATGTGTATACCTCAAGAGTATTAAATGGTATGACAAGATGTGTTGGCTAACTTGTCATCATTATTCTGCACGTATTTTGTTTTTCATTTTGTCACTTCACTATGTGGCACGGTACCTTACACGGTTGAGTAACTTTAGACAACAGTTTGAGTGACAGGGACCAAGATGCTATAATTTTAGGCCAATCAGTTAAATAACTGTTGCATATTTTGTTACCCTCCTTTTCTTTATTCTTTCAGTATATTTGAAATAGAACATTAAAAATGCTTCTTATTTGCCAAATAAAGATATTTTAATGAATGTAATAAATGAGATTTTACTGATAATGGCGCCACTTGTCATAATAGATCCAAGCCAATGATCCGACTCGGAAAGCAACACTTACTAACATTGTGCACCGTTAAGGTTCAACAAGCCTCCTAAATGCTGTAGTCACCTAAAATTCCAATCACCTGATAAGTCATATTGAACGACCTTAATTAAATATCGGAACTTATGTATGTAATTTGAATATATAACTTTTACATTGGTTATGAAAAAAATGCATAGCCAGGTTAACATAGTCAAAAATAAGGCATTAAGGCTGATGTCGTCATAAAAATTGCTCGCCGGACTTATAACATGTCAATCTCTTTTGCTAGCCCAACTGAGTGCTAAGAAATGCCACTAATTAAAGTTAATTTATATGTCTACGTCATGCGGAGCTTTATTTGACTTCTACTAGCTGTTGAGAGGAATTTCTTCCTCAAATAAAGATAGATGTTCCCATGCATAACTACTTAAGCCATAGTAAAATACCCGCGTAATTTATTTAGCAGGTTATAAATAAGAAAACAAAGATGATATGCCATTTAATAACATTCTGTGATGCTGTGGGGTGGCTAGACATGTTATAAACAGTGAACCTTAAAAGAGTGATAATGTTTATAATATGAAGTTTAAGTTGATTTTATGGTCATATGTCTGTGGTTTCACACATATTTAAATGTACCAGTATAATATGCTACTCGGACGTTTCACCATAAATTTTGGACATTCCCAAAGCAACTCTCATCTACTTTTGAGGCCGGTATACATCTCCACACATAGTCAAAGAGAAATTAAGCTCCGCATGACCTAGGCATATAAATGAACCCTAATTAAAACATGTATGTCATTTCGAAGCATTCAGTGAGGTAGCTAAAGAGATTGACATGTTATAAGTCCAGTGAGCTATTTTATAAAGACATCAGCCTTAATGCTTTATTATTGACTACGTTTTCCTGGTTATGTACCTTTCAAGAACCTAATGTACAAGTTCAATACAATTGTATTTTTAAATAACATATATATATTTTGATTTTTAATGAAGGATCTGTGAATATGACTTACCAGGGATTGAAATTTTGGGTGACTATTGCATGGTTTAGGAGGCTTGTTGAACCTTAACACGTGCACGGTTCGTTAGACAGTTACATATGTTAAGACACAGCCTGCAGCAAAAGTGTTGGCCATCACTACGAAATAAATGTTTGATCTTCATCCATATGATTCATTATCAAAATTGCTGCGAATACTTAATTCTAAATTAAAAGATGATATTTCTATCTTCATAAGGTCATATTTAATTTAACTTATATACATATTTGTTAATGTGTGATTTTAAAACACCTAAATCATGTCTTATGAGTTTATTAGACAATACGGATTTCAGAAAGTCGTAACGTTTTACATAGAGTTTTAGAGCCAGACATCCGTTAATGTTGTATTTCAGGTAAATTTAATACAGGTAACTATCATAAATGTGTTACTTGGTACTATATGTTTACGTCATGCGGTGTCGAACCTTTCATGATGGTATTGTGAAATACCCATTTAGCCTATAATCTCAATGGTAAAATGTCAAAAAACTGGGACATATTCCCCCTTACTTAAGTTCAATCTTAAAGTAAGAGTATCGAATAACCAGACCGATTCAGGTATCCAACACGGATTTATATACAAACAAAACATTTAAAGAACCCGTTCCTCTTAGATGAATGACTAGCCTGTAAAATATGAATGAATGGAATTTTACCCAACTTATTGAACTATGCAGACAGTTCAGCTGGGTATATATTGCAGATACAACGTTTTTCTTTGAGTATGTGGCATTTGTTATAATAATTCGTTAATTTTAATCGTACCCTTCCTATATTCTTAAGCAAACCTTTTTACGTATTTCGTTCATCACATATTCAATATGACAAGGGAAGATTTGAAATATATCAGACCACTCATGAAAACGCCCACGCAGCCTTTTACTATATCAAATACTACATAGGAATTCTATAGACACGACTGAACCTGCTTATAAACATATTCAACATAGATAAGTTAAAACATGAACCGTTTACAAAACTGGTAACGAAATAAAAATGTTATTCATGGCGCCGCGATGGGTTTGTTTGCGATTTATTAGCATTACAATAACACTAACCCTGAACTAAGATAGCGCCATTGACGGGATACGCTGTTATTTGGTGTGAGGTGATTTCAGAGGTGTGTTATTTTTCAGCCAATCAGATTCGTGTATGTGATATGTCCTGATCGAGTTTGGTGAGGTGATAGTGACCTAGATACGCGTGTTTAGTGCAGTGTGTCTTATATGCACCATAAATAGTATAAACATGTTTAGATATCAGTTGCAGGGACTTGTCATAGCTCAGCGACACAGAAGTCATGGTTGAATGGTTTATGATTTTGTAGATTATCAAAATCGAAACCCAAACACATATGTATTTGGATCCAAAGAATAACCATCAGTTAAAAACTATGAAATGATTCATTTTTAGATCTGAATTAAAAAAAAAAAAGCGTCATTAGGAAATGTTACTGTTTTTGTCATTAAGCTAACAATTCAGCTTGGTGTGCCTTTACCTTAACGTCCTTGAAGTAGATGGTACAAGGTATCGGGACCAAGGTGTATAAAGATTTGTCAACTTAACATGTAAGCTTAAGTCTGAACATATTGATGTTGTTGTTTTTTGGAGGGTTTTTTATTCATTTTAAATCCAATGATGTATATATTTCGATTTGATTTATCCTCATTAAGAAACGAATTTATATCTAATTTTACGTTAAATATTTGAGTTAGCTAACAAACCTTAAGTCTGACACTGCTTATATACAAAGTATTGCCTGTTTCATGTAAGTGTATCTAAGTAGATTATACAATATCTATAGTTCAAAATTCATTATCGATTCTCCGAAATAGGTATAATTATCATGTATTTCGTCTCCGTCAAGGAACAGTTTTTATTTTCTGAGATAACTTTGAGAATATCTTATTTCAAAACTCCTACAATCTGTAGTACGTTTCACTAAGCTAGACAAAACGGCTAAGGAATAACACAATAAACCCGAAGCAAGAAAACGCATATTTAAAAAAAATAGCATTTCGATACCTTAAACCAAAGTAAGCACTTATTGCACTATCTGGCTATTTCGTCCATTTGGACTCACTATAGGTTACGGAAACCTCGGAGAATGACAATTCCCCAGCAGAGACATCCATCTTGTATCACTAGAATACGAAGTAATCAAACGCTAATTAAAACAAAAATGAAGTCGATGAAGAAAAGCAAACAAACCTAATAGGAAGATACAAACAAATCTAAAGAATATGTCATATTAACAAAACCCCTTTATCTGCCAATTAATAAATCTACGCCGTGCTTTTCAAAGCAAAGAAACATCCGCGAGTTTGCACATGTTGGGACAAATTATGCATAGCTAGCGATAATTTACATACCCCATAAAAAAGATGTCATTTTAAAAACGTATTACTCAGGATAAGTGTGTACCGCTTTGATGAACAACTTTATGTTTATATATAGCAGAGGATTAATTAAGATATTGGATGTTTGCCAATAGATGTACTGTCGTGCAATGTGCAATTTCCTTATATTGTCATTATTCAGAACGCAGGAAAACTGTGGATGTGCTGGTGGAACCGAAGACACCAATACCCTGAAACGGAGACGAATCATTAGCGATCATAAAGAAGTAGTTTATTATTTTCCAGTTCCCAGACGTTGCAAAAACACACCGCAAAGAAACAATTCAAATTGCGTCACTTTTCCCTTATTTCAATTTTTTGTGACATCAATTTAGCTAATGACGTTGAAATGATTCTGACGTCACAATAAATCGTTACCCTTCCTTAACATGAACTTTTATGCAATGCTTCAAACACGCTTATTGTAGCTTCCTATAATCTATTTATATATCTCAGCATTGATATACACGAGATAGGATGAAATTACGTATTGTGTATTTCACCCGAGTTCAGCCGAGTGTTATATCCTACATATAAGTTGTAACATGCAAAGCGGTATATCGAGTAAAGGTCAAACTGGACTCGATGAAAACTAACTAGCTCTGCATTGAGGGTGAAATTTCCTAGCCAAGTGATAGAATTAACTTCTTAGCCGTCTAATGCATTCAATTTGTTTGTTTTTGTCTCGTTGGTTTTTGCGTGCAGGTGGCACATTAGTCGCCTCATACGACTCCTCGACTGTTTCGTGTTGGATACAGCGATTCTTTCCTGATGTCCGCGAACTTGTTCGACTGTACTGTTGAAACATTTTAAAAAAACCAGTCAGACCGACAAAACAAAATCACAAAAACAAAACAATCTGTCACAGAGTGTGGCGTAGATATTGTAGAACCCGTGTATAAAGGTTACACCTACAGTAATGTCAGCATGTTTAACAGCGTGTCACGTGCATAAAAACACCTACATCGCTTGCTGTATTGGTGTCATACAGTACTAGCCCCATGTATGTCTGTATTGTAGCATTGTCTAAATGTCGCAGTGTTAGTCCATTGTTTCAAGTAACAGAAAAAAAAGGGAAATTATGTGTATGTATGTTGGTGTCGTTGGCGCCGTGCTATGTATAACCGGTATATAGTTAGATCTAGTTTGGAGGTCGCGTTCCCACGGATCCTAGTCGTACCGCTTATATCACACGTATACCTACTACATACATACACAACAACCCATACACAATGTATTGATCGTTTTTAGGATGAATAATACTGAAGGCTTTCTAAATTCTTATCTCATTTTATATCGCATTAAAACGCGTCCACAATAACTCCTTCGGCATGTCTATTACGGTGTCGTTGCATTTGATCCTTCTTTTCAGCTGCAATGGAAATTTTACGGGTCCAAATGTTTTGTGGTTTTCATAAAAAGTGAACACTGTACACCGGGAATCTTTCGCCCAGCCAAATATTTAAGCAATGAATGTTTTAGCAAATGCTGTTATGGTCCTATAACACACATCATATGAAATATAAATGCGTCGAAAATGTCCAGGTACATAGCATGTATTGTTACAAAAGGCGCCTCTAATGAGTTTTTTGTTGTTCATGTTTAAACATAAGGCAATAACCATTGGTTATCTTAAATTGTGCAATCACACTAAAATGTCCAAACATTGACAAGGAAGTAAAACAATTTTCCAGACAACCTTATGACAACAGACTCAAAAGAGGGTCATTTAGGATCACAATTACTATAATGGGGATGGTTGTCAATTTCTAGATTTTAGTCCTTTCGGTGATTTCCCAAAAATAGAAAACGCAGAAAGGGGATGGATGGTTTTATTAATCTTATTCATGGGCGGTTTTATTCACAATATAGCTTCAGAAATCCTGAAATACAAAGCTATAGTAAACATTGCTAAATATTGAACAAAAAGGTGCGAATATGTATGAAACTTGTGCTACTCTTCAAATTATGTCATAACTGCAACTGAGCATAATTATTTTAACATATGTTTTTGAGTTGATGGATATATTTCCATTGTCATTCTTTCACAAGATACTGTTAAAACAAACATGACACATTTCATTTGGAGATAAATTAAACATCCTATATAAACAGCTGATAAATCCGATTTCTGTCAATGTACCACAGTGTCAGCACAGACGGAAATCTAAAAATTGTAGACATCATAACAAAACAAAAGACATCAAAAACTTCCACCAAATACGGGGGCCACAGAAGGGGAGGTGTATGTGGAACCCGTTCTATGTTAAAACAGTTAACATGTCACCATTGATTCGGTTCTCGTGAAATCCTTGTCTTCTTTGGAAGGATGTGTTCTCTATCGACTTATCCAGGGTATCTCCTTTACCGGGCATGCCTATTTATGATTTGTAACTATAAGTATATATATTCTCAATGTGTTTTCCTTCATTTGACAGGGGACAACATGACATGAACCACATGTGGTGTAAGGAATGTTTAGCCCTTCGGAACACAAGGTATTGCCAGATATTTTTTATCAGATGCTTGTGAAGGTTGTTTGGTTGTGTGGTGGTGATGGTGGAAGCAGTGTAGGTGGAGAGCGGGTTGTGTTTCCGTTGAATTGATATTTATTTCAATTTGCATTGTGTCTGTCAGTTTGACATTCGATTTCTAACGTTGTCCTTGTGTATAAACGATTTAACCTAATATGTTAACGATGTGTTTGTGTGTCCTATTATTGTTAACGATATGTTCATTTGTGTAAATTATGTGTTAATCTGTGTTAACGATGTGTTAATTTGTGTAAATGATGTGTTCATCTGTGTAAATGATGTGTTAATCTGTGTTAACGATATGTTTGTGTGTTAACGATATGTTTATTTGTGTTAACGATATGTTTATGTGTGTTAACGATATGTTTATTTGTGTTAATGTGTGTTCACGATNTATGTGCTTATTTGTGTTTACGATATGTTTATTTGTGTTAATGTGTGTTAATGTGTGTTCACGATATGTTTATTTGTGTTAAGGTGTGTTAATGTGTGTTCATGATGTGTTTATTTGTGCTTATGGTTCTGATTCACCACCTCTACCCTACACTATCCATGGATAAAAAAAACCATTACATTTTGTCATGTGATTACTAGACGCACAAGTCAAAAAGTTACAATCGATACAATGTAAATACTTTGTAGACATATACATTTCTGGCTGATCGAGTATAACGGTATACATATACACTAGCTCGGTTTTAAGTGACATAGTACCCACGAGATAATACCCTAATGTAAACATGCCCTGTTGGGGTCAGTAGGCTCCGCGACACACAAAAGACCAATGATTTTACGTTAATCTACGTGCATTACACATACGACTTATCGGGCACGATAAAACTTAGTATATGTTTAGTGAATTTATCAAACCATATCAGTTACAATATGATTAAAAATTCCTGTCTGTATACCGTATTAGTGGCCCATCTTTTATATTCTTGGTAATTCCCCACTAGGCAAGACTGTAAAAGTCACTGATTTATATTTTAAGTGCTTTGCCTTTGATTTGAAATTTGAAATTTAATCTACCATGATCGTTTTTAATCACTTAATTAAAATAAGAATTCTAGAAACATTATAGCAACATGAAAATGATTTCCATGTTATTGATTCCTCAGAATTCAAATCACCACAAAATTGATACATATCATGTTACTACATACCTACCCTGCTAATTACTTAGGAGCCTTGTAATATAGTATAATATAAAAGTTATTTATAAATTAAGAACATAAACGTACATGAATTTATTCATGTTTTGTTACCAGTTGCTGATAAACAATAAATAAATAAACATACACATTTCTGTTTTAAGTATCATGTTATTATATTTGATATCAATATTAGTTAGTAATATGTGTATATACATGTAAATATCGTCACA
This sequence comes from Mizuhopecten yessoensis, assembly GCF_002113885.1. Taxonomy (NCBI): domain Eukaryota; kingdom Metazoa; phylum Mollusca; class Bivalvia; order Pectinida; family Pectinidae; genus Mizuhopecten; species Mizuhopecten yessoensis. Next base: position 132,740 of record NW_018404981.1, read on the forward strand.
ACATCGAGAGCTATTGCCAATCCAAGCGTGTCTACTTTACACCGGCAGGAGAGTGCATTGGGCAAAAAACACGACATGTGTTTCCCGGGGGCTGTGTGTTTATAGCGCTCTAGTTTAAAGTCGTGATAGTCACTTTGTTTTACCTCGTGATTACCTGTATAATACACTCACCTTTCCCAAGACACCGTCTAACACCTGGTTCTGTTTCATATCCGCTGTCGACACCTCGTGTTTGGGATTGAGGAGACACATTTTCCCTTTTATGTTGTATATCCTTTTCTGATTCGATCTTTCTGCCTTCGTATCCCGATATTGCTAAGCACGTTAGAATGAAAATTGTATGAAATAATATCCTCAATCGACATTTCACTAATTTTGTCATGATGTGTCAATGTCGAAAATAACACTGTGTTCAGTATACACCTATAACAATTCACCTGCTGGTGATCCACAGATTCACAGGTAATATATTTAACGTGTGTTTAACTTTGTGAATCACGTGGTTTATAAAGGGTATGGAGGTCATACAGCTATATTCGGCTTTTGTAAACACTTACGTCATGATCGTGGTAAAGGTTTTTGCGGTATACAGTCGTGGGATAGACACACAAATACGACGTACCACGGTGGTCTGACCTTTTCATCGTGAAGCCTGGCATTTGCAAGTTACATTTCAAATGTACAAAATGGATCAAACCAAGTTCTGAAAAAATACTGATAATTTCAGATTTCAATAGGTAAATCATAGCATGAATACAAAATTGAGTACAGTACATAGACAACACAAAGATTAACAGGATAACACAGTTATTCAGATTGCTTTGAATGCATGACCAATATGTTATCCGATGTTTTGTGAATGGCAGGGGGCATTTCGGGAAAGAAAGGAAATTGTTCGTCAGGCCAAACTTTAATTCTCGTCAAATAGACGAGCCCGTTGCAATACAAATAACTAGTACGATAAATAAGCAAGGACGACTATTTATAAAGAGTGTTTGACAGAGCATTAACGCTTAACGTTTTCTGATGTGTAAAGTGTCAATCTATAAGGCAGAGTGACAGACAGGTTATTCTTTGTTCGTGGTGTATATCTAGACGTTAGACTCAGTCAACTGTTCAGAAACTAAAACATAAAATCATTAGACTATGTTTAATTGATCACCAACCCAGATGTTCACCCTACAATGTATCCTTGACCCCAGTTCATTCTAGCTCTATCAACTTATCACGACCCTGATATCGTAAATATTTTATTGATATTGTTGTTTGGTTGAATAAATCACTCTTCTGAATTTTATTGAGTTGATTTAATTCAATTGAATATGTTAAATCAGCTGTAAATAGAAAGCTACCACATTTGCATATAGTTAGACGTTTAGGAAAAATTCTTTATAGTGCGTCACGTTAAGCTAACAAATCTTTTAACCAATTGAGCACGAATGGTGTTGAGTTACCAGCAGTTGCATGGCATATACTGCTGTAAGTTTTTATATTTTTCTAAAACTTTCAAAAGTTTATTACATGCATATATATGCAATATGTAACAGAAAGATACACATTAGTAAAATATTATTATCTTATATATGATATCCATTAACCTTTATAAATCTATTACTTTTTACATTTTTAGTTGTTTCTTATAAAAAAAGTAATATTGAAATTCAAGGAATTAGAATTAAATTCACAACAGGCTATATTATGACATAAACTATTAACCAATATTTTACTGTATGACCCTGTGTGAACCTTGTTTGTGGATAGTCAGTAATATTCCACAATACGCTGTATTATAGCATATATCTATAGTCTGCCGTTTGGCCCTCTATGGACAAGTTTGTTGATGGTCATTTATATTTCGCGATATTTATTTATTTTATTGGCGATGAAAGAACACATATGTATCATGATTTTAAATACTTTGCAAAAATCAACACGACCATTTACAAACTAGCATTTTGTTATTCTTTTTGCAAATCTAACACCTTAGCGAATGTGTCGCTGGAAGAATCATTGCGAATATAAGTTTACTCAAAAGTCAGAGTAGTACAGCATTGGTACATGTATCATATAGCAGTGAAGAAATAAAACTAATAAAAGCGATTTCTCAAAGACCCGATCCTGGTCTGGTGACCTCCGGTTTCTTCAGTAATAGTGACATATTTTGTTATACGTATTAATACTTAAATTAAATCACTTGACATTCTCACATTAGAGTACAAATATTTTTGTATTCATCCGGAGCTGTCAATATGTTATCTTAATTTCCTATTGGTAAAACATACATGAAGTGCATACAGATGAGCGGGTTATCGCCCTTATCGTGAAACTTGATCTAAATCCCTGCTTTGATGCCGTTTATTGTTTTGCGTATTTTTAACAAAACATCTTTAGAAGAATGAGTGTAGCTTGTTTATATTTAAACTTAGTGTTGGACAATGACTTAGCAATACCCCTACATATCCTCCTTTAAAGTATAAAATGCAACGATGTTGGCTTAAAACACAAAATTATAATCTTACTTTCGGAATAACACTATCAAATGATAAGCAATGTATAGAGCTAATACTGTGGAAACTGCCAACAGGACAAGTTGTTTTTTTATCCTTCCTTGTTTGGTCACGTCTGGTCTATATGATCTTCCCCATCGATGCTTCTTACCTCCATCATAAAATAGCTGATGGCATGTTTTAGGTCACCAGCAGAAAATCCCAACCCATCAATAATGATACCAAAAGCCTTTCTCACTGTGGTATTTCTATATATCTGTCACTGTTTAATCAGATTTTCTGTAAAAAAGACGGCCCGATATGTTTAATGCATCATAGTTTTGAACACAACCTACTTCAAAATATTGCCAAAGTCAAAACTTTTGAAACGGTGTACCAGATTATTGCCAAAGTCATCATTTTTGAAGCGGTACAGCAAGTCTAAATGATTCATGTTTTCGTCATCATGACTGCTGTTTTTCTGTCTACTTAGCCGCTACCATTTCTTGACCAATGTCCCGCCTTTGAGTGTAAGAAATAAAAGTGTTAAATCTGTTCCCAGTGGTCTTCCGAAGCAAGCATATCACTTTGACACTCTTTGCATCAATTGTATTTCTTGCACATATGTTGCAAAATTGTTGACTTGTATTAACTTTGCTGTATCATTATCGGAAGATATAGTCGTAAATGACTGATGGAAAGTTAATGTATTTGATGGACTAGTGCATGCAAAAGCAATTCATTTTTAGCTGTTTTGATATCAGGAATAATATATAATTGTTCTATAGTAAAAAATGGAAGGGGTTTAAAGTTGCAGCCCAAACGGGCCTCGATACCCGCCTTTTTCTGCTAGCTATTGTAAAGTTGTCGTCTGAACTTCATAATGATAATATCAACAAATAAATCATAACAAAGAGGATGCAGTGATAGATTGGCAGACAAAGGTTGAAAAAAAGCGCAACAATCGAACTAGAGTGGGGAAGTGGGTTTTTTCCAGTAATTTTGTATTCAATGTTGTCGGTATGATGGCAATCGTGTGTATAGTTAACCCGTTTTAAAGATAAATACCAGATTTTCACGAAATCATTGAAACAGTGAGTTTAAAAAGGGGGAGAACACCAATTCTTAGCTTTTGTTAACACTAAAATAATCATTCCACCTTGTATGAAATGACAATGTAAAATAATAAGGAGTTAACCCCAATTTTAACATAAATCACGATGTTACAGTGTCTATTTATTATTTGACATAAGCTCCAGTAATAATTCCATTTTAAGAAAAACGGAAATGGAAACAGTTTTTGGAAATGGTTTTATTTAACAAAACAAAAACCATATTCTTTAAACAATGATGTGATGAAATTAAAAATAATCTCTATATATTTTTTTCGTTCATCTAAATTTATGTCAGTCATATTGTCCAATCCATTTTCGAAATTTACCGATGCAAGTTGGCAATTGCTTATTTGCGTTGAGCATTAAGAATGATCTTTTTGGTGTTGATGATTTTGTTATCCTCGTTCAAAGCTAGATCTAAAGATGGTCAATTTGTGTTGGTAAGTTGGCATGTTTCTGGTCAAAGGTTAACAGTGAGACTGAAGTATTCTGAAGTAACAAGCTTGGGGAGGAAGATGAATTGTTGTTTTTAACTTATTTAGTTATTTAAGTAGTGTTATGAAATAGAGGATGCGATTCAGAATTCGGAAGCATTCAGGACCCGTATTCATGAAACCGTTCTTTTTTTTCAATGATTTGGAAAAACTTTGAAGTGACTTAAAGTCGAATACTGTTTTCAATATTTTCATTTGACGTTTTGATCGTTTGACATGATTTAAGTGAGTTACAAGAATGTTGGTTTGAGCACAAAATCAATGCTTGAGCATGAAAACGGATATTGCACAATCACATGACGTAACTAACCCTTATCAGTCATAGTTTGGGTGATACCGACATTGCTCCGACCATGCAAACAATGTCTACCAACCGACACAAAAAACAACTCTGCTTATCTAATTGTTCTGGTGATTTGATAATGATGAATGTGTGTTATAATGACAGAAAATTTACACTTAGACATCCTGACAGGACCCCAATTGGCCATTAGTTAATAATTGTCATTGCTGGAGCCGAATTGTTTTTAGCTTTTGATTGACAGATTACTTAATAATTGTGTAGCGGTTGACATTTCATTTCCGATTAGTTTAGGCTCGACCATTGCTTCTGTAGTTGAAACCTTGAATTGTTGTGCCCTTTACAAGAAAGGACAAGTAAGTTTTTGTTTATTCTGTGCCTAATTGATGCTTAACTCGTTCCTATATATTGAGTGTCGTCTACTTCCTTACATCAATATGAAACTGGCACAAACTTTCATCCAATTTTACTTAACTGAATTCTTCGAAAGCGGCGTCCATTACATTACATATGATTTAATAGCTTTGTAGCCGTTCTGTTGAATTCAATATCTTATGTGCACCTTAACCTCACCTCTGTTTTGCCATGTAATCTACCATATTCAGGAAGCCATCATGACAATCTGCCTTAGGGATTGCCAGAAACAGAAATATTCCTATTTATGGTGTAGGGGCAGTAACTCATACTGAAAGGCATGGAAGACTTTTACAAAAAAAGAATGATTAGCATTTGATGGAATGTATTGAATATTTCGAGCGATAATCTCTCTGCCATGTTGGAAGCCGCTACAAACCCGCAATAAAATGTACCCCCTCATTATAATATCTCATTGAAAATCCGCCACGTGACGGTGCTTCACCAAAAAATGAATGGCATTATTGTCCGAGATGCAATGAAAATAACTTACTACACAGGAAATTCATTTACCATTCTTTGCTCAGAGTTACTCTTCTATTTACTCGCTTAAATCATGTGACACGATCTGAAGGTCAAATGCGATTATTGAAAAACATAATCGTAGTTAACACTCGGAAAGAAATTCTAAGTTATTGATAATTTCTATTAATTAATCACCGTAACAAGAAAATGGGCTTAAGCGCAGAATTTGACTTTAAACATTAGGACGGTTTCAAGAGTGCAGATCCTAAATAACGTTACCTGAACTCGGCTGTATGTCACACCAGTATTGCGCTCCCTTCGTTAGCCCTTTGTATGGTACAGATCACGGCATAATGTTCTGGTGTATATATATACAATGAACTAAATGAAACAGCTCCTCATAATTTAAAGTATATTTTTTATCAATTGTTAAAATAACTGGTTTCAGGATATCAGCTGTGTGTACCTAAATGATCTACTGTGACCAACAAGAATAACTAACAGCCTTTTACCAGAAAGGCAAAATGTATGTCTCCTTTAAAAAAAAAATGCATTTGCATGCTGCTTAATGTTCGTTGGAACCGTTCTCTGAACATCGTGTGTATTTTCAAAATAATAAAGATACAATAATGCATTATGTTAATGTTGTATATTTTTATCATATACTGTACATGTTAATTACCATGAGTACAATAAGAAGCAATGTAAATGTACACACAAATTGTGTGAGTTAAAGTTTAAATTCCGAATTGAAATGACGAGGCAAATACGCATAAACACGGTATTACTAATCTTGTAACGTGGTCTACATATCTCAATTAATTGTTCACGTAAATATGTGAATATATAACCCGAGAAAAGATACTACCGAGAAAAGGTCAAGTGAAGTGACGTTATGAATAGAATATTAACCTGTCGCTTCTGAAAAAAGACTAAAAATACTAACATCGAGTCAATATATCATATCATCAACCTTTTATGTGAGTATGATTCAACCAACGAGTAACTAGAAAAAATGTTGTCGCATGATATACCAATATATATATATGTACGGGGTCAAAAGCAAAGGCCATCATGTTTACTTTCCGACAACAGTCATATTATATCTTATTTTTAAGACAAAGGCATTAAAGATAATTTTCCATTGTCTATTTGCATAACTACATAATTAATAACAAACTAATCTGAAACGAAGCCCTGTAGTTTACCGTAATGTAATGTAAATACTTCCACTGACCTCATTCATCGGGGTTAGTTTAGAGTTCGTTGATGAACGAAGATTTCATCAATCCTTATTAATAGAACAATGCATTTTAAACATCATCCTTATTAGCAATACGTATTGCTAATAAGAATGATTTTTAGATGCATTGTTCTATTAATAAGGATTGATGAAATCTTCGTTCATCAACATACCCGCATATCGTATATACATGCATGTTCATCTGATGATACAGGCATCACGACTTTGTAGTGCGGATGTATATCAATAGTAGACGATGGCGTGTGTACATACATCCGCGCAATAAATGAGTACTAATTGAGTCAGATGAACATAAATGCGTGGTACGGCATAACACATTAAAATCTGTCGTTATCTTCATGATAGTCCGAACCAAACAAACCATGACGGGAAAATTGAGGTTTCGTGATAGAATAATACAATGAAATGATTTCGGGATCGAAATTTAAATGAGAACTTTGTTCGTGATAATAGTATTGATAATACATAAAGTTCACTTTAAATCCAACCAATAAAGCTCAGTACAACATTTATTCTTAAATTTTCGTTTTTATCTTTCAAAAGCAAAAGAGTATATAGGTCCAAAAAAGAATAATTTTGCACAATATTTTACAAAGGTTATAGAGAGCTCGTATCGGGCTTATTTATAATTAATGATAAAAAGAACCTAAGAAATACTTTAAATATTGGGTAGCTACGGTAATGCTTATTTTTTTATTTATTTTTCTTATTTTTGCTTATTACCTTTACGTGGTTTCAAAACTTTAATATATTGTACAAATTGCCAAGATTCCGAATATAAAGTGAAATGTCTAATGCCATCCTCATTCTTCAACATCCATTGATAAGAAATAACCCTTGCATTAACTCATTCTTCGCAAAAAATATATACTTATCAGTTATTGACTTTTGGTGAGGTGAACATATTCATCGAACAAAAATCCTGGTATACTGTTATATTTCATGCTCAATAAGATTTTGTATCATTAAACAAAATAGAAATATGAAATTATACGGAGGAGACATTTGATGGAAGCGTTATGACGTTACAATTGAAATATCGGTCACAAAGTTAAAATATTAATCTGCTGCTTCTCAATAAAGTAGAACACGGGGTCAATATAAACAATCATTGACCTCCAAGTTATTAGGATCCAACAAAAGAGGATGAAGGGAAAATGTGTGTCATGTACTAATCTATGATATTTTACCGCCATCACCGATCACTAAATAAAATACTAGTATATTCCACGATTACTTTTCTGACAAAATATGTCGTTACGTCAAATAATAGTAAGTTAGTATTGTGATATATTTTTAACTTTGTAGTGCTGAAAAGTGATATTAAACAATCGTTTGTAGAATTAAACAATTTGGGCTGTGTCAGGTAATTGAATTAAATTTCAAATTATATTTCACTATCGTGACTGGAAAACATTTGTCCCTGTGTTGAAAGTTGCATCAGCTATATCAAATTAATAAGAGGTGATCAATAATTGCTTGAATCCATTCCCACTACATATTAAAATGCTTCGTGACGTTTCTATTGACGCTGTGATGTTTTAGCACACTTTTGTGACGTTTCTATTGACGCTGTGACGTGCTGCACACTTTTGTGGCGTTTGAACTTATCAAGCAATGTTTCATCACACTTTGTTACATTTCATAAAGCTTCATACGTGTCATGAGCCATGAAGCTCTGTCATAGAGAACGAGGCTTTGTATGTGTCATGACTATTCTTCGAGAGTCTAATTCGTTCGTAACGCGTCAACTTGCGTGTTTCACGTGTAAAGGTACTGTGAATCGAGCCAAAACACGATGTATTATTACATAATCATTACCGATGTTTGGTACCGGCCCTGGAGAAACTTGGAGGCAGTTTGCTGTTTGCTTCCTCATCATCATTTAGCTGGTCATCCCTAATTGACTTTACACCATTTTTCTTCTTGCTACACAACCTTAGTATCCCAATAACGACTATGTCCGAAACTATCTCTATAATCTCGAACAAGGACACAATGGACAATCCTATCCACAGTCCGAGCTGACCACCGATGTCCGACAGAAGGTTCTCCACCTGTTAATGGTAACATGTTAACATATTATCCTGAGAGTAAAATAACATTTCGGCAAGGGGGATAACTCAATCGGTTATTGAAGCATACACTAGGTGGCTTTGGGTTATGGTGACCAAGGATTATGTGTGCTTACGGAAAAAACAATTGTTTCTTTCAACGTACTACTGTTGTTGCATGCAAAGCGTTTGTATACGACATAAAATCGTTTATTCACAAAGTAGAGAAGGATAAAGAGATAAATGTATAACAATTTGAATTCCAGTTTTTATCATGGATTTATAAGAAACATTTTGTAAAAGGGTAGCACGCACCTATCCGGCCAAACCTCACCCCGAAATCTTAGGTGTAAGATCTTTGGAAAAAAATCACAACAACCGATAAAAAAAAGCCTTTCCATCTCTTCTGTAACAACATGTACAGGTATAAACAACATTCAGTCCATCTTATTATACCCCAAGTCTACTAATACAACTATTTACAACTTTAGTCTGTTTTTTGGTATTATTGAGGTCTTTTTTTTTTGTATTACTGAAGTCTGTTTCTGATATTACTGATGGGTGTTTTTGGTACATCTTTTGTGTATTTAAAGTATAACGTTAGTCTGTTTTTTGGTATTATTTGAGTCTGTTTTTGGTATTACTTAATTCTGGTTTTGGTATTACATTAGTCTGTTTATGGTATAACATTAGTCTGTTTTTGGTATTACTTACCTCATATGATGCTTCTGTTTTGATCACTTCGAAGTTCAAGTACCGATAATATATTTCTACTTTAACTCCATTTTCACTGGAATAATAAACAGATGTCGTTATATTTAAAACAACATTAAACATAAATGAAATTTTAATATAACTAGGATTGGAGTGTAAACAATAATTCATAGGGTTTTAAATAAATGATTTTAGTTGAAAAAAAGTATTAAACGCAAAACAAAAGATGCATTAACCTAGGACTGGAGAACCGACAACGTCTGTCAGAGTTTGGAAATAACGCTACTTACTTCATAAAACTCCTTTTTTCGGTTTCCGTCGAACTCGTCGTTATGGTAGAGAAGATTGTGCTGGAGGCAGATCGGAAGTCGTTGATGGCGGCGTCCTGTTGACGACAAATCGTGTTAAAAAGACTCGAAAGACAGAAGAAGAAATAAGAAATAAAAGGAAACATATCCAATTCGTAAACCTTTACAGAAAACGGAGATGGAAACAGATAATTCGGAAAGTGTCATCTGAATGAATACACAAGTGGCAACTAAACCAAACTTCGAACTTAGATAAAGTAGAGACCGCTCATGGTTTATATGTAAATAATAAATTATTTCACACTGCATGGTAGTAAACAACGAAATCGTAAAACTATAGTTAAGATCACTATGATGTCTAAATAGGACGCTTCTATCCTGAAATTTTGGATACTTTGAACATGCCTCAATTGTGATAGGTATGAATACCTAAAGCAGGGGGACCTATTGTATCATAACTAATGTAATCAAAGTCAGCTTAATGGAGACTTTTATTCTGAAAAAGGGTCATTGTCTATCATATATTCGCTTCCTCTGTTGTTTTCTTTTAATAAAGATGCCCTTCAAAGGACTCCGAAACTATTTCATTATCTTCGCATACGCAATGATTTATAACTTGAATCATAACAGTCCAACTTCGCGATGACGTCGCGATGACGTTTTCAGAGACGTACTACAAGAAACGGACCAGAATCCTCGACAGCTGTGTGCAGTCGACATGTTCATTTCCATTAAGTCTCACGACATACAATGTACATGTATTTTGACCTTAGGTTCAACTAGATATTTGACTGATCTTGTTTTGAAAATAAACTTTATATATTTTTCAACAACTGAGAATCATTTCCAACTTATATCCAACACACTTCTGACCTGTTGGTGACACACAAGAGATTTTGGTGTGATAGGAAAGCGGAGCACCGAATGGCCCTATACCTTTTCACGTCCGATAAGAAAACCCCGACCTTATAAGTATAAAGAAGTGTTAGAACTGACCATGTATGCGGTGGACGGCCAGGCGGACATGGACACTTCCGTCATGAACTCTGTTTCACTGAAAACAAAGTTGAAAACTGAACAATTGTTATTAGAATTATTAATGAATCGATACTAAAAAAACTGAACTTGCCCGATTATTGAACAGAAACAAATTGAATTTGGTTTTTATTTATTTTCAATTAAAAAACATGTTTTAACTCCCATCGCTCTCTCTGTTTTCTTTAACTATAAAAAAGTGTCGATAATATAAACGTTAAAGGTTAAAATAGGTATATACTTTAAACAACTTAATTAAAAAAAAACAAGTCAATTACATTTACTTAAAACGCATGAAACTTCTGTAAACTGGTAAATAGAGGAGAATTTGTCATCTTACATTTAATCAACAGCATAAGTCACGTTTAACGGTGTAAACAATGTTACTAGGCCGACAGATGCACGATGCAAGGTACAAGGTATACAATGGAGGACATACATGCGTTTTACTAACTGGCATTTATTGCCTTTACGGCTAGAGCAAGACTATGGTTAAGATCACAACCTTTGCCATTTTTAATCCTTTGATGTCCCCCAAGTAGGGGAGACAGAAAATAGTTCCCGATTCTGAAGAGGCCAGTTGATTACAGTATATATGATTTTGACCCGGACCCAAACAGGGCAATAGGCGTCTGTTCGATAAATTTCCACAATTGTTTTTGTTTTCAATAAAAACATGATATATGCCAGTGAGAAAACGCAATTAATTTGCATTTACAATATATACTTAAATCAAATGTCTTTACAACCCATATACATAACGTACTCGCAAGGTGGAACGCAGGACGATGAACAGGGCAGATCACTCTTTTCATACTTTTCCAGTACATTGCTTTCACATATTGCTGTGCGAAAAAACATATAAAATATGTCAATGTATTGCAAAAGTTCGGTCGGAACATTACACAGGTAAAGTATAAGTTTCAGGGATATAACACGTTTCCGGTTCCCTGAGACAAGGTTTATTGACCGATGAGAAGCTAAGAAAAAACGGTCTGGCCAAGGAAAACCAGAAACTTGTTACTGTATAACATGAAATGTTCGTTGTGTATAAACATTCGTGGTTTTCGTTGTCGCTATTGAACCACGAAAATAAATACAACGAATTTGAAAGATATACTTGTCTACTGTTTTATATAGGATATCAACGAAACGATCTAAATGGCTTCAAACCACGAAGGAATGTATCCACGAACATTTCGTGTTATACAGTATATTCCTCAAGTGATTACTTTAAAATTTTGAATAACTCGTTCACCAATTAAGTATAGCGTAACCCCGCTGTCAGATCATTATTCACCTAACCAAAGCGCTGGACGAGTACTTTCCAGTTACTATTTTTCGTTACAGGCATTATCGTTTGTTGATCTAAACCGACCGTCATCTGGAGAGTCTGCACATATTTTGCATAATTGAGGTATTCATTAATGATATATTCAAACAAGAATGCCTTGAAAAATAACATTTTCTGCCAAATGTGTATCAATATACTTGTAATTTTGGACAGCAATTTTATTTGTGCAAATCTATCGGTATAAATTATGTAAAACATCTTTGTAAAATAAGATTATCAGCACACAAATTATATATTCAATGTGGCAGGTATAATAATATCAAAAGAGGAAACATACTGTTTACATTATGTAACAAGATTGAGATAGGAGATGCATTTCGTTTCATTTTGACATGTCCTTGCTATGCTGACATAAGATCTAAATTCATCAAAAGATCATATATAAATCGTACTAGCATGTTTAAATTTATGCAACTGCTAAACAGTAATAGTTTATCAGAAATTAGAAATTTGGGTAAACATTTAGTGCATGCGATCAAGAAAAGGTCTCAACTTCTTTAATTAGTGGTAAATGTTCAATCTCCACTAGTGTAATGTACAAATATAATATCTTGATATATATTATGTTTGCATGGTTATATATTGTATTGTACTGTATATATGTTGTATTGTACTGTGTATATGTTGTATTGAACTGTATATATATTGTATTGTACTGTATATATTGTATTGTACTGTATATATATTGTATTGTACTGTATATATGTTGTTTTGTACTGTATATATGTTGTAACCGATAAGTCGAAAAAATTAAAGTAATAATAAACATGCAAACTTGCACATGAAAATGGCGCTTGGATTCTGTCGTACACGTGATGAAAATATGTGACTTTCTGAAAATGTACCTTCAATGTCAGTAAAAGGTGTAGCTTTGCATATATTCTTACATTTGACATCTTCTCAACGTGTAACATATATAATGACAAACGACTGGAAAGGTCATGGCTGAGTCAAGTACACCACACATAACAGCTACGTGATCATGTTTGTCCTCTAGACGAATAACAGTAATATTTCTTTTGATATAATGTTGATAATTGTTAACATTTTGCTATTATGGTGGGGGTTTTTTTCCATCTTCGTTACTAAATTATGATAGTCCAATGTCACCAAGCGAACAAACAACCTAGTTGTATTAAATAAAGGGAAGTGACTCCGACCAATTTGACATGTTTGCTGTTTTAATTGACTGAACAGGATTTTCGCGTTTTCATGACTAGACTACATTATTCCGTCTTTGCGTATTGCAGAGTTATCTTCTCTTGAGAAGACGTATTGATTGTTACTTCATTTGTTTGTGAGAGTAACGTCATCAATTATTGAGAAAACGACATAATTTTCTCACACAAACCAATACCAATAATACGCAAAGACGGAATTGGACTACCGACAACTCATGTCAAATATTGAACAGAAAAAGCAATTACACTGTACGGAAGTTTTAAAATGAACATTATCAAGGATCTGGAAATTAAATGTATTATTCTGATTTTAATTAACAGCCCTTACCTTGTGTGTCGTTAGAATAGAGACACCAGCCGACCCCGTAAGGATACTCTGACAGTTCATCCGTGAGGGCAGCTCCTGAGCAGGGTAAATCCAGGCTACAGCATCCGCAGAACCTGATCAGGCTCTGCTGGAAACAAGTTTTCTGGCAGGCCTTCCACACAAAATCATATGTTTAAGAATGCATATTAATAGTATTATTAATGTGATATGTCTACAAATTCGAATCATCAGCCATATAAATGCAAAGACGAAAATAAGCATCCGCAAAAATAATCCGACTCAAATACCTTATTAAATTTTGTTAGGACATATCATTTAAAAATAACACCATACTACATATGAATCAATTTGTTACTCAAGTCCTGGGGTTTATAAAGATTGAAATGGTAAGAGGTGGTTCAAGGAATATATGTACAAGCAAAGGAAGGTCATACAGGTAAGAAAAACTAAAAACGAAATACACTCGGTATATAGTCGTAACTAATCAGGTAGACATGTTTTACAACAATCTAAGTCATTTGTGCGATTGATTCGAAGATGTTTACATGTACTGTTTTTTAAGGCGGGGTGACAACGTCACAATGGCAAATAACAATGACGTCATAACCAAATCATGTGTCGTCTTATAGAGTAGATCATCCTCGATATCCAGGGGTTACGCTCACTTTCGCTCTCTACACCCCTGGAATATGTCATAGCAAAATTGAAGGCTCAGTGTGCGCCTCCTTGTTGATGAGACAAGGAGACTAAATCGATCCTTTGATATACATCAAAAGAATCTCGCGGTCACGTAACGGTAAAAATTGACAGTCTTTGAAGTCGGGCGTCTTTCCTTTGTCATCTTCAAAGGACAGGTATCAGCCTAGCGATTGGTCAGTTTGTTTTACCTGAGACCAATCAAACACCTTCACCTTGGGTGAAGCAGCCTCGATATCCAGGGGTTGTGATCTCTTTCGATCTCTACACCCCTGGAAAATGTCATAGCAAAATTGAAGGCACGAAGAAATTTGTTTGATTGGTCTCAGGTAAAACAAACTGAAGATCAACGTCATATGATGACATGTAAACATGTTACGCATATTCTATGCGTAAAAAGTGGTTAATCGTTGGTAGACCTCAGTTGATACTTTATAATGCATACCCTACGTCAAATATGCAAGTTAACTTTGGTTCAGCAAGAGAAGTTAAATTCAATGATATTTCTCTAGTCAAACATTTGATTAAACTTTGCTACTATTTAAGTATCACAGTTATTAAGATGTTTTCACATTCAATATATACTACTTTTAACAGTTTTTTCATCTACCTCTCAACTGATGTCCATGTGAAATGTCTAGTAAAGGAAAAAGAATTATTTTATCCAGAGTGTTTAATAGTCCTATTCTGACTACGGCAACACTTAACGTAAGGGTATAATGCTACCTCAAAATCATTATACATCAGATCTGTTTAAGAGTATCTCTTAATTATCGCTACATTAATACGTCCGAATGGCCGGGGTCTTTTCAATACATTTAATCTTAAAAACATGTGAAAATCAGTTCAAATTCAAATTCAAATCTGTTTTTAATTTTCCATATTATTTTTTTTAAATGGAACTCTTTTAGAAAGAGTTTTTATGTATTTCCAGTAGATTACTTACCACGTAAGAATAATCTATACTAAGCTGGCCTTCTTCAGCCCAGGCGTTGTATAGGTAGTTTTCTGCCTTGGTATAGTCTTTGCATTCCCCGTGTGGTGCTTTAGCTCGAATAATTTCTGTCTGTAAAGTTTGTACAGTATAATTGCTCATCCTATAGACCATTAACAACGCATTATCCGTCTCATTACATTCCACTGGAATAGCTGCTGTGGTACAATTAAACAATGACTTAGGTTCATTTGCAATTTTAGAATTATGTATGTGATATGTTTACGAATTTTGATCACCAAACATTTAAGTCGTTAAACAATGCAAAGATGAAAATAAACATTCGCAAAAAAATACTAATTCGAATACAGCAGTATCCCTGTCACTCATAGCCCATATTATCAGATCGTACTTACAAGTTTTAGAGAAATTCCTGTCTTGAATCCAGGGGCGAGGTTTATACCGTTTTCCTCCGGGAAAGGCATACTAGTCTGGTTGTGTATCGTCAATTTGATCCCGGCGTCTGGAGAAAGGCTCCCGATATATTCGTCCTGCTCAAGGTAAAGCTCCAGTGCTAGACCTGTCAATGGGATGCACTATGTGACGTCAGTTACTATCTCTATTGTGTTATTTTGGTCGATGCATTCGGCACATCTTATTTTCCAATCAAGAACTATTAAATCATACGTCTCTCGCCTCGACCATCACTGGAGAAACCAACAGATCGGTTATAAGTATATATATAAGGAACCAATTCTAATTCACCTGTAGCCAAATATATTGATTGAATATTTATTTCAAAGTTAAGAACACACTTAATGTCATCACTGTGCGACTCTTACGTTTTATATGCATCAAAACTAGATAATCTGTCATTTATAATCACTTTGAGGAGATATGTCAATGATGATGTTGTCATAGTTATTATATAATATCATGATTTGATTGTGATTGTACTGAGCTGATTGAATAAGATTTCCCAGTCCTATTGTCAGAATAAAATCTGTATATCTGTGCAATAACAACAGCCCAAATTCAGAACATTCTGAACGGACGGAACGTAGCGCTACCATGTCCAGTCACCGACATTCCAGTAAGATAGCCCTTTAAAGTGACCATCGACCAATCATTTGTGGACACCGCCTTAATGTGACATCAGCTATTTGACACAAAACTCTACGATACAAAATAGGACAAAGTGGTAGGCCATTGCCTTAGACACTTAAGTATAAGAGCCGCGGGAAGCGGGCAGATCCAGCAACTATGAAGGTTTCAAGTACTGTAGTAATACCGCAGGAGGATACAGACCATACCGACCATTGGCACGCGGCATGACTCGTCTCCTATCAAAGCTATGAATAACTAAACGTTGAACTATATCTTCAAACTTAAAAAATCGTTAAGATTTAAGCCATCTGTAATTGTAACGTATGGTAATAAACATATGATTGAAACGAATTTCATTCTGTATTTTTAGAAAAAATAACTTCATCTGAAAAAAAAAATCATTTTCACCATTTGTTTAACCATCAAACCAACAGTGCATGTCACATTTTTTAAACAATGGTGATTAACAAGATTTTAAACCTAGATATTCAGGAACCAGAATTAAACAATATAAGCTTCGTCTGCATGAAAATGTTTACACTTCAAAACGTTCTGAGAAGATTTACGTAGACTATCTTTCGAGATAAAAACAAAAAACAAAAACAACAAAAAACAAAAAAAAGATGCACTATGAAGAATGTAATTTACTAATTGTCACATCGAGGTCGAAGGAAATTAAAAATACTAACGTCTGCTGGAGGCTTTGCGAACGTTTAAAATCAAATCATCACTATATCTATTAATATTTACCGTATACGGGTCCTGATTTCTCTGTTTCAGCGATAGTGGAATTGAAACCAGAATTGAACGTATAACAGTTCCCATACTTGTAGTGTATAAAGTGTGAGAAATTCCTAAAACCAACAAATCATCACAAATGTTAACAAAAGTCTTTTATATGTCACTTACGATCTTAAAGTTAATGCGACCAATTACAAACAAGAACGCTTGCCAATTACTATCAGGAATATTGAAATAGCAATTCAATTGTCAATCAAGTCAGGATTGTTTAATAAACAATACAGTTGTCAATTACAATATGGAATATTAAGCAATATATCAAGTTTCCAGTTAATAAAAATCGTTTTTCTCGTAAGGTGGGTGTAGAGAGATGGTCATGAATGTCATTATTTATCAAGAAAAAATCTGATTTTCTGCTAGTTTTCGATAAATAAAGTGATTGGAAAGATATTTAGTATTAAGCGTTATAGCTATTTGTCGGTACAACAAATTCAAATCGTACGTTCCAGAATTATGAAAAGAATCTCAGTTCTAATCTGTATTTCAACTAGACAAAAATAACATATATAGCTCTATTTAATTAATGCTTTCCATGACTTATAATGTATCCCTGTGTGTTTACAACCACATAAGATCGCACGACCCAGGTATGCTTACAACCAATCATAATAACACAAAATAGGATAGGTCTCATGTTCTTTGGTATCTATATACATCAAAAATAAAATATTAATAAAGGTTAGGAAAGCATCAATCTTTCCCAAGAGTTGTCGTTTATTACACTCACGAACACCTCTGTCAATGGCTAAATGCCCAGAATCATGGTAAAGCCTTGCTAAAGCTAATGAGGTTTAATTTGTCGTTCCTAACTGTAAGTGAGTGCAAGGAACGACAACTCTTGGTAAGGATTGTGACATCATGTTTATCATTCTTTAAAATGTTATAACGGGAAGCCACTTTGAATTTATTTTAACAAATATGAAACTAACGAAGGTGAGCAAGATTTTCCTTTGAAGTTACACGACACCAGCATATCCTCAAGTTGATGTCCGGTAGCTGTTATTGTAGCATCATCAAGGGAGGCGAATTCGTATGCGAAATCGAAGCTAACGGAGGCTTCGCTGTCGTAACTATCGTAGAATGAACTGTTGTCATCGAACGTGTCCCATTCCCATACCTGTGGGGCCTCGGTCGTATCTGCGGCCTGCAATAATTATATATATATATACTAGAAATTAATCAAATAGTTAAATGACAGCGTATACACGTGTGCGGTAAGTATTCTTACATAGCTGTGTACCAATTATATATCTTCAACATGTTTTTACCATTCAAATGGAAGCATCTTGAATGTGGTTTCTAGAATAGTGAAATCATGAAACTGTTGTTTGAGAGATACAAACATGTACAATGAAACGTATATAGATACAAGATTATGTATGCTGCTTTGATGAAAACAAGGGGTGCAAATATTCGAAGCGTTTAGGCCCGCACTTCAACATGAACACTAACATAATTAGCGCGCATCTACTTCCAAACTTGTATTGAATAGGAAGTGAATTGTTTTGCAATTGAAAAGGCAGTATTCAGTCTGCACTGTATGAATCACGCGATGAATTCCCAAGATGGTTTCTGTCGATATATCCACTTCACCTGTCACGCAGATTGTTCTTTTCATACCCGCGTTGTACAATGAAACTGAATGTGACCAGAAATGTGAACATCATCCACTGTTAGATGTAATTTTCTTGTTGATTGTGTTTCAATTAAAGACAACTGAACGATTTCTGTTTCAAGTTGTTTGTACTGGATGTCTGCAAACTGCGCATTCGTGTCATACCTATACTTGTATAGACTTGTATTTCTAAATCAAATATCAGTAATTAAGTACAAGAAATGATAAACAGTTCATTATTACACTATTAAATGTTTATCATCTCAAAAAAAGGGTTGCCGTTCGATTTGGTTTGGTTTGGTTTGGTTTAGTATTGTTTAACGTCCTATCAACAGCTATGGTCATTTAAGGACGGCCTCCCGAAGTAAGAAATACTTTAAATATTGGGTGGCTACGGTAATGCTTATTTTTTTATTTATTTTTATTTTTCTTATTTTTGCTTATTACCTTTACGTGGTTTCAAAACTTTAATATATTGTACATCATCAGAATTATGTGACCGGTTAAGAGTCAAACTCCTGACAGTTTAGTTTGGTGACAATATAAATTGTCTGACCCATCATTAGCAGTTGTACAACATGACGAAATATATATAGTAGGTGTTTTTCATGTCGTCTGTTTTACTTGAAAACTAATCCGTTCTTACTAAAATTCGCTAGATGTAAAATTCCATGATATCTTTATGCAACCCAGTGGCCGCAAATGTTCATTCTGAAATAAATTTACGAAAGGACGCAATTGTCTTTGGACTGCCCTCGTATCGTCTGCTTGATGAGAATGAACAATAACGTCAGTTGAACAAGAATTCAATTCCTACCTGTGTTCCCTTTGAAAAATCTGATTGGGCCACGCGGTAACATTGACACGGAGCAGCATGAAACAAAATGTGCCTTGTTAATTTGTTTTGTAATGTTTGAAAACTATTCTGTTTGATTGTCAGTCAGCATGGTGTTCCTAAACTAAAAGGACGTGAAGCATCAGTGTGATATAATACAACATCGTAAAAGGAATATGTCTTATTACTGTCGCCTGTTTTCTGGAAACATCAAAATCTTGAGAGGTTTCTCATCAACTACAAGGAAGACACGAGTACATCAATAGTTTCATGTCCTCCTGTTATCTTAGCCGTTCTTAAAACAGGACAGAAAGAACAACCAAAGAAATCAGAGCCACCTACCGCTATCAGGTTCCTTATGTCCGTGCTAGTACTGGAAAGCAGGCTTTTCCGTATGGGGTTACTGTTACATATTGTTACTGCCGGGAACAGCATACTTCCGTTAGAGTTAAGAACGAGGTTGGTGGAGGTCGGGTAAGTGTAGAACTTCTTGATTAATTCTGTCAACTGCCAAACTGTCATACCTGTAATTTGTAATTTCAAAAAGTGTACATAATGAATATATTATATATTGGCCTTTATGGTCCCTAATTCCATCAAGTTATTTTTAATACTATCCTGAGAAATGTGGTTTCTATAGTTAGCAGTTGAAATTTGTAAAAATTAACTAAACTGGAATATTCAGTCAATTTGTTTTCATGCTTTTTTATTATTGCATCAGAATCGTATCTGCCACTGTTTCCTTTGTAATATTCGTAATTTAAATTGATGACTTTTATAAAGGATCTTATCATTTTAAATTTCAAAGTTTCTTATCATTTTAAATTTCAAAGTTTTACCGTACCATACGTTGATACGGTAAAACCACACATACATACAATATCAAAATGGTCTTAACGTGTTTTAAATCGTTTATTAAGATAAAAGGTACCTCTGCACCAGTTACGTGTATATCTGCGAGGAATAGTTCACTCAGAGTTTCTTAGTGGAGTACTCTCCCCTTTTTAAAGAGGAAGATGAATCAGCCTTAGAGTAACTTCCCCTTTTATTTTCTATGTGACACTCATAATTTGTAAGTTGATGATTCAAACTTCTTGTTAAATTGGTAATGTTAAGATCCAGAGATCGACCTTTTTTTCATTTGCAAAGTATTATTTTGTTAACCATAGCAATGATAAAAATATAGTTTACCTGTAGGTACTCTTTACCTTCATGCTTACTATACGACATATCAGGTAATGCTGTTTTGTGAGGAGTATGTGGCTTTACTACCTTATACAAAATTAGCTAAGGAGACATAATTAGACACATGAAGACCTGTTCACTTCACAGACGTCATGTAATATTAAAAGCGAAAATATAACAGTACATATAAGCGTAAAAAGAAATGTCGGCAGAAACCTAATATTTTAATTACCTGTCATGATAATAACTGTAATTACACAGGTTGTCAGTCACTCTTGTTATACATCAGTTTTCTCCACATGCCGAGTCAGAAAATGACACAAATAAGTGGCAGTGTTCAGGCATTGTCGACAACTTTAGATTGCACTCGTCAAATCTCGGCAGATTTCGTGAGGAAGGGTACCGGAATCAGTCGAGGTTAGCCGAAAACTTTCGATTGATCAATCAATCCTGACTAAACTAGCGGTGTGTCCGAACAACAGGAAAACTACACGAAACCAGCGTGTTTCTTACACTTGCGAGTTGTAGCGCACAATATCGAAATGTTGGGTGTACACGTCTTTTTTCCATAATGTTATCAAGTACACTTTAAATGTTACGTCTTTCGGAAGCAAGCTTTTATCTAATTATCACGATTTCTGCGAAAGATGTCGAATTATAACGATTAATCATTGGTGGGTTGATTTAATTTGGAATTATGCTGTTCCCCAAAGTTTTATCGAATTTAATTTTCAATTGCATTAATGTTGACACATCGGTATCTTTTCCTTTTTGGAAATGGAGACTTTTCCGTGAATTTGCAGATTGGCACGGCCATCTTATCTATCTGTCGGTTGGTGTGATAAACATACAACGTCAAATAGACGTTTGAATCTGTCGATAAAGAGTACATATCACAAATAGCCAATAAACGTTTTTGTGATGAAAAAAGTGATCACTGAGACAAACAGTGCGTGCGTAATTAGGGCGCGTGTACATATAGCGTTTATTTTGACGCATGCGCATATCACATTTATTTTGACGGGTGTACATTTAACACTTTTCGGAAAGATACCCTGTATTGAGTGAGGAGATTGTAATGATTGTTTTACATCTCTCTCAGTGAATAAGGTCAGAAGATTTTAACAAAAGTGCCACAACACGGTATAAAAATTCACGAACAAAAGTCCTTATTTCAGGAAAAACAGATTAAGGGTGATATGCGAGGACTTACGGCCAATGAAAATGTGGAGAGAAATTCATAGCTTGATTTTGTTATTTCGACATATGTTCCATTATAGGGGCTTGGGTCATCAATTCATCTAACGACAAATAAGGGAACGCTGCAGTTATATTATGATTTTTTTTAATCTACATATCTTTTAATCTCGAATCCCCATATCGAGCACTACACAAATAGGTATTTTACCCACCTGAACGCGGATATATCAATGCCTTTGAATTTGTATAATACAGATTATTCGCGAAGTGATCATGTTCGCTATCGCAATGCTGCCGCAGTCAGTTTATATTACACGAAGTGAGAAAAGTGTGCAATGGTTGATAATGGTGAAAAAAATAGGAAATACCACAGTTTGAACAAAACCGCAAATATTACTCAAATCGATTTTACTAGAGCAAAACCTGAACAAAGAAAACAATGAAATGGACACCCTTGAAAAGAGAATAAGATAGTGAAGTCCGGAAAGGAAAACGTCTTCCTGCTTCATCGTAATGTATTAAAATCGTCCAAGAATGTAACGTCCTCCAAGTAATAATTGAGGTATATTTCTGAAGACGAATTTAGTCGATAAGACATTTGAATTATATGATAAATTATTTGACAAGATGATAAAGTAACGTGTCATGTATGCAAAGTAAGTTGTGTTTTCGCATTGTACATCAAAATGCTGGTGCAGTCGTAAAATGCCATTGACCTCACAGGGATTCGGATTTCAGATATTACTTACTCTAACCCGGTGCTCAGTCATCTGATATATCTAGTAACGGTGCTTGACACCGTCCGTCTATACCAGTACTACCCCATTCTTGTATACGGTCGTTGTTTTTTAAGAAAATCTGTCATTTTCTGTACTATTCAGTTCTATTACAAAGTTGCTATCTGGAAAAATAATAAGGTGGATCTTCGTGAGAGTCTCATAACGAATTATTTGAGCTAGGGTTACGGTAATCCGTTCGGCATTAGAAACACAAACAGCCGAAACCTCTGGCGGGTCATTGATTCGGTAAACCAACGTATAAATACTAATGAAATCAAATATAAACTAGCCCTAGGGAATGGTATGATGAGAGACTTAAAGTACTAGAAGCAGACAAAGCTAAATCTGAGATAATACGGTCCCTATGTTAACATCTATGGTATCTGTGAAGTGACCTGGGACCACAAAACCAATACTGATACAACAAATAACTATTTACATTTCTATCCGATACCCATGCCGTCGATTTGTTTGAGAAAATGATTTACTAAAATCACAAAAATCAATAATTGCCCCTTAGCGCGGTTTGATTTTCTTTGTAGCTGAGCGTTTATCGGTGATATGTATTCCTATAGCAGTAATACTAGTGTGACCTAGCCTTATAGCTAGTACGTGTCTTATCAGGGAGGGAGATGAAAGAGAACACCATATTGTACAGTGACGTCAACAATAAAACAACAAGAGAAACCCGGAGTGTTAACAAAACCATAAGTTTAACTGAAAATCGACAAAACTAGAGCAACAAATGAACAGAGGAAAGATTTGCGTGGAGACCCTTGGAATCTTCAAATTGTCGAAGTTGGTCAGTACCATTTAGAAACCAACAAGCCGAATTAGACCAACACCATGACGAACTCAGAATCAAAAGTCGACACATGTATAAAGATAACAAAATGAACACAAGGGATTTCACCTATAACATTTGGTAATAGATACAGTATTCTAAGATTAAATTTTAATGCAACTTACATATGTTTCGCCCTTTCTAGAACTCAATGCTAAGGACTGAAAGTGGAAGTCCGAATTGGTCAAAAATACTGGTATAACTGAAGGGTAGGTGCGTAAAATCCCTCAGATATATTTATTTAAGACCTTTGAAGAGAACTGGCTAACTTGAAATTATCCCACAAACCAGAAAGAAGAAAGACAAACATTTCCTCAACAACATGTGACGAAAAATGCAGAAAGGCAAGGTATTTCCTCAATCACATGTGGCTGAACTTTATCCTACTACATGTGTCTGAACTCAGCAAAGAGCAGAAACCAGTAGGCAAGTATTTCTTTATCATATATTGCTGAACCTCACACAAAGTAGAAGCCAGAAAGGCAAGCATTTCTTATCACATGTGGCGGAACCTCCAAAAAACCAGAAACCAGAAACGCAAGCATTTCTTATCGCGTATGGCGGACCCCAAAAAAACAGAAACCAGAAAGGAAAGCATTTCTTATCGCGAGTGGCGGAACCCCAAAAAAACAGAAACCAGAAAGGCAAGCATTTCTTATCGCGTGTGGCGTAACCCCAAAAAAACAGAAACCAGAAACGTAAGCATTTCTTATCACATGTGGCGGAACCCCCAAAAAACAGAAACCAGAAAGGCAAGCATTTCTTATCGCGTGTGGCGGAACCCCCCAAAAAAAAACAGAAACCAAAATGACAAGCATTTCTTATCGCGTGTGGCGGAACCTCCAAAAAAACGAAACCAGAAAGGCAAGCATTTTTTATCGCGAGTAGCGGAATCACAAAAATACAGAAACCAGAAAGGCAAGCATTTCTTATCGCGTGTGGCGGAACCCCCAAATAAACAGAAACCAGAAAGGCAAGCATTTCTTATCGCGTGTGACGGAACCCCCAGAAAAACAAAAACCAGAAACGCAAGCATTTCTTATCACATGTGGCGGAACCCCTAAAAAAAAGAAACCAGAAAGGCAAGCATTTCTTATCGCGTGTGGCGGACCCCAAAAAAAACGAAACCAGAAAGGCAAGCATTTCTTATCGCGTGTGACGGAACCCCCAGGAAAACAAAAATCAGAAAGGCAAGCATTTCTTATCGCGTGTGGCGGAACCCCCAAGAAAACAGAAACCAAAAAGACAAGCATTTCTTATCGCGTGTGGCGGAACCCCCAAATTTCTTATCGTGGTGACGGAACCCTCAAAAAAACAGAAACCAAAAAGACAAGCATTTCTTATCGCGTGTGACGGAACCCCCAAAAAAACAGAAACCAGAAAGACAAGCATTTCCTGCACCACACGTGGCCGCTGTTATCATGCCACAACCCAAATTTAGGAGGTGGGTCACAAAATACCACAATTTAAAGTAAAATCATAATGGCGACCATGAAATGTCTTTGGAAAGAACACCCTCCAGTAGAAAGCCCTAGCCAGGTACAGTTTACTGTAAGTCGCCTTATAATGGTTATCTACTCATAAGTGGCACGACTACCCAACCATAGAATCCATATAAGTAAAACAAAGCAAGCTTATAACCTTTCTCCTAACACAAAATCTCAAACTAAACAATAGACGTATTGAATTCATATAGTCTTTGTATTGTGTGTGTTAGTCAGGTGTCTCTGTACAGAATAAGGTATCGTAAACTCATCAAAGACTGGTTTCAGAATTCCCTAACATCACGAGATCGTGACACTGTCGATAGCTGTACAGTAACTAATATCCGGCCTACGTCATTGGTGTGTAACTGTGTAACGATCACCGTTGTGTAATATGTTACAGAGAATGTGACTTTCAATGTTATTTTGAAATGAGGGACAAACCCTTAAACCAGCTAAAAAAATAAACATGATTTTGCGTGGTTACTGCAGCCTTTTACTGCGGCAATGCTTCTAAATAGCAGTAACGTGTACTTTTTGACAATAACTTAATCCTTTTAAACCTATTATCCTATCATTAGATATATAAGAATGATATCAAAAGTTCAACACAAACAGATAATTTTAATCTATTTATAAGAAGTTTATTTAGGAAGTCTTACATGAAAGCATGTTATTAGATATAAAAGTGTATCGATCTCTTTCAACCGTGTATAGTAGTAAAGTACAAGAAAAATCCTCCACTATGTCAAACACCAACCCTGTACAAGTCAATAATCAAAATAAAAAACCTTCACTGTATATCAGAATAAGGATAAAAATATATATCTATCAAAACGGTGGATTTTTTCCCGATGAATACCAGATATATTTCACAACTATGGCAGAATATAGGTATTTTTAACCAGTGTGAAGTACAAGGATATGAGTATAATCTATCACACGAGTGAAATATAAGTGGTATCCAGTTTGGTAAACCAGAATCAGCAAAGTGCGGGATTAAACAGCATAATATTTTAACGGTATTCTAAGAACATCACGTTTGACAACAAGGCTGCGTGCTATTTTGAATGAGCTACTCATCTTAATTCTATCATTTTTTGGTATTATCTGGTACGATTTGCTAACAAAAAAATGTTAATACCAATTATGTTGTATGTGTATACCTAAGTGTATGTACAAAAAATGTACAAAATCAACTGCTTATCATACCGTCGCTTGATATGCTCCTGGAACAGAAAATCTGCTACTACCAATGCAGTGACTAAAAACATCGGTACACGGCCTTATATCATAACAAGTGAATATACATATACACATTTTTATTAAATTGAAAATTTCTGGTGTTTCGATGGTAAAACTTAATTTTAATGTACTAACTTACCAGTTTTTACAAAACGTGGTGGAGTATCAGAAGCGGTTTTGATGTCTTTCTTTCGCTACTTATTGAAGACAAGGATAAATTCCTTGGAAGACAGAAGATGTGAATTGTTTGACAAGGCTAAGATGGGAATGATTCCGGGACACCCGGAACAACAGATAGTCTGTCTGGACACAATTTAAGTTTTGTGTATACAGATATTTTCACCGCTTTTGGTTCTGACATTGCTACGATAGCATATATTGCTCCCTTGTGAAATCTAACAGACAGCAAAACTAAACAAAGCACAGCACCAGGATCCGTATACACACAGCGACTAAAGGAAAGCAATACTAAGATCCTAACAGACACCAAACCTAAAGGAAACACAACACCCAATCTGAACAGACACCGAAACTAAAGGAAACACAACATCAGGATCTGAACAGACATCGAAACTAAAGGAAACACAACATCAGGATCTGGACAGACATCGAAACTAAAGGAAACACAACATCAGGATCTGAACAGACATCGAAACTAAAGGAAACACAACACCACGATCTGAACAGACACCGAAACTAAAGGAAACACAACATCAGGATCTGAACAGACATCGAAACTAAAGGAAACACAGCATCGGGATCTGAACAGACATCGAAATTAAAGGAAACACAACACCAGGATCTGAACAGACACCGAAACTAAAGGAAACACAACACCAACATCTGAACAGACACCGAAACTAAAGGAAACACAACATCAGGATCTGAACAGACACCGAAACTAAAGGAAACACAACACCAGGATCTGAACAGACACCGAAACTAAAGGAAACACAACACCAGGATCTGAACAGACACCGAAACTGAAGGAAGCACAACACCAGGAACTGAACAGACACCGAAACTAAAGGAAACACAACATCAGGATCTGAACAAACATCGAAACTAAAGGAAACACACCATCAGGATCTGAACAGACACCAAACCTGAAGGAAACACAACACCAGGATCTGAACGGACACCGAAACTAAAGGAAACACAACACCAGGATCCGTATACACAAAGAGATTAAAAGAAAGCAACACCAATATCCGAACAGACACTGGGAGAAAAAGAAAACACAATACCAGGATTCGGACAGACAGCAAAACTAAAAGATCCCTTATAAAAGTTAGGAAGTTCGTAAGCACACCACATCCCTTATAAAAGTTAGGAGGTTCGTAAGCACACCACATCCCTTATAAAAGTTAGGAGGTTCGTAAGCACACCACATCCCTTATAAAAGTTAGGAGATTCGTAAGCATACCATATCCCTTATATCAGTTAGGAGATTCGTAAGCACACCACATCCCTTATAAAAGTTAGGAGATTCGCAAGCACACCACATCCCTTAAAACAGTTAGGAGATTCGTAAGCACACCACATCCCTTATAAAAGTTAAAAGGTTCGTAAGCACACCACATCACTTATAACAGTTAGGAGGTTCGTAAGCACACCACATCTCTTATAAAAGTTAGGAGGTTCGTAAGCGAACCACAACCCTCATAATAGTTAGGAGATTTGTAAGCACACCACATCCCTTATAAAAGTTAGGAGGTTCGTAAGCACACCACATCCCTTATAAAAGTTAGGAGGTTCGTAAGCACACCACATGTGAACATCATGGTCACATCTATGGAGGTCTGTACGTCCCCAACCGAAACACAGAAACATCCTGATAGGAATTTGGTCACCAGAACTTAAAGAGGACCGTAACATTCTCTTCGTGTACAACATTGTTTAAAAAAAAATAGCATGAAAACAAATGGAAAATACCATATTTGAGGGAAAAACCAACTTTTTTGTAAAATTACTGATTTATGTATGAAATATTGATCATAAAGCAGGAAAATAATAAGTCCTTAACGTTGAGTGACTTCTTTATCAGGAAATCGTGAAACGATAGTTTCTGAAATATAAAGATTTTTAGTGTGCATTTAATACTGTATACTAAAAACCATGTACAACGTGATACCTACCCCATCCAGCTAGAAATACTAATATCCAAAGTGACATTCGTACTATGTTAATTGAACGCGCAATGGCCGACGGGCCATGCATGTAACACGCATCCGCATATTGTTTAAATTTCTGTTTCGGAGAGTCCTTTGACGATAGATCCAAGGAAAATCGATTAGAACAACGTTCACATAGCTTTTTTGTCATTGTAGGAATTCCTTAAGTCTCTACACCGATAAAATATACAAAGAATACATTTCGATTTTACTAAAAAGGTCAATGGGAGCTGCACAGGTGCCCGATGGTCCGGTTTTTGTCTCTGTAGTTATATCTGTGTGGCGAACTCAAGCGTGTATGCATACAACTGTACGGCAATTGTCACTTGTGTATTCTTATAATGGGTCGTCGGTACCTGAAGCGCCGTCACACATCAATGCTTTTTAATCATTAAGACAGTCTTCGAAAATATAACTGTACACAATATCGAAATACTATGTATTTACTTTCGCACAGTATTTGTTTTTGCTGTCGTTAGGGTGTTATTATTGATCAATTGGACTTGTCATAATTACTAAACCATTTCAGTAATGAAGAATATGGAAATCAAATATACGGGAGCGTGAACAATCAAATACATAATTAACAGAAACCAGGATCATACCAAAACGATCGGGAAAACAACATAAACCCCCAATTGAACCAAAGCCTAACCAATATGTACTTCATATTGATTATTCATTTTTTATTTTCTTAATTCTTTATTACAGCATATGAATGGTTTGTCTACTGGTCATGATTTTAAATTTGTACAGTAATTTCGTTTAACCCGAACACCGCGGGCATCATCTAGTTCAGCTCGGGAAATTATAGAGTGATATGTAGGTGAACGTTTGAATGCAAACTATGGAATCCAAATCAATGTTGGAATTTAAAGGGTTTTCTGTGTCTTCTATTAAGGGAGATTGATGAACTTCAATTGAACTGCTGCTCTCGACACGTTAAATAACTGTCTACCCCCACCCCCTTCATTTTTATTCCTACTGGTTAGATGAAACGTTTGAAATCTAAGACGAAAAAAAATCGAAAAACGAAAGAGAGCTTGGTTTTAAGAACCAATTAGGTATCCCTCAGACTAAATAGACACAACAATTGATGTTAACTCTCCACTGATCTATGTACACAATAGTGTCAATGCTTGGGTTTATAACCTCTCTGTGGTAACATGATATCCTCTATGTCAGTTAAAGGTAAGACGGTACACGTCAACAATAGAACTATTATATACTTATTTCTCTAAGTGTGGGTGTGTTGGTTCTCTATATAGAATATGGTGGAATACATTCTATAAAGTGTCATGAGCTTTATTTCAAATAAACTACTACAAAAAGTGCGTTATAATGCATAATGTATACTGGAAAAATATATTGAACAATGTATTTCAAATAAATCACAGTTTTATTAACTATTGGCAATAAGCCAACATATCTACAAAAACCTACACAATCATATCTACAGTAGAAACAATCATATCTACAGCATAAACAATCATATCTACGGCATATACAATCATATCTACGGCATACACAATCATACAATGTATCTCCGGCATAAACAATCATATCTACGGCATAAACAATCATATCAACGACATAAACAATCATACAATGTATCTCTGGCATATAATTAATATCTACGGCATAATTAAGCATTGAACTGCTTTTGTATGGTAAAATACCATACAAAAACAGTTCAATACTTATATTTACGTTTTCTCTGCCTCTTATGTTCTTTTTTAACTTATAATTTATATTTAAAATTAAAAATGCCCGCCTTATCGACAGTCCACAGAATTTCGTTCAATAGTTTGAACAGCGTATTGTCGCGTGCTGATTGGCGAACAAAGTCGTACTTTGAAATTTTAACAAACACTTCAATTTTATTCCACAATATCGGCCTCAGGAAATACGAAACCCTTTAGGGTCATACCATCCCGTTTACCCTGCCAAAAACCGTGTAACTAATAATATCTACGACATAAACAATCATATATACGACATAAATATATCTACGACATAATCAGTCTCTGTTTAATTTGTTTATTTATTATGGCACGTCGGGACAGTTTATTTAATAACATCATATGCATAAATTAAAACAAAGTTAATTAGATGCTGAAGGTACAATTTAAACGATCTACAGGTTAGCTTTGAACAGTTGAATATTAACGTATTGTATGTACACGTGTCTCTTATCTAGTCTGCGAGCTTTGAACACGATGAATCTATGCTGTGTCGCTGTGTCAACTCACGCTAACACAAAAGTAGACGGTATTTTAAATAAGTTCAATTCAAATGACACGGTTTTCATTTAACAAAACCTTGTCCCATGAATCATTTAAACATATTTTATCAGAAACCCACGAAACATTTCCAAACAGTATAATATGACCATTGTTATGACATACGTTCTTTAAAAACCACTGTTGTTGCATTTGTAAAAGAAATTTTGACACTAGATAGTAATAGACCCTCAAAATGAACTACCTACATTATATACCGCGCTGTACGATCGTATGTATGTAATATTTCGTTGAGATTCGACAATAGATATCGCGTCGTGTTACAAGAAATGTTTCAAAGGATACCGACAAATATGTTGGCAGATTAGCATAGCTAGCACGTGTAATTATATCAACTGTTCTAAGCCAAACAACCCGGATTTGCATTACAATCCAGGTCTATGCATACAAAAAAAAAAAAAAAAAAAAAACGTCAGCTCGTCCGGCAGATAACATTGGCTCTTTATGAGTACATGAAAGACAGAAAGATAACGCAGAGTTTGTGGATAAGGAAAACGAGAGACAATGTCCATCCTTGAAATAACAGATTTAATGGGTCTTTGCTCCTCAGATCTCCCAACCCAATACATAAATTTCAAATTGCTGCGTTCATAAGTGCCCGGAAACTTACAGTAGCAAGATAACAAACGTCCAAAATGGAAACCGATTGTCTATTTTATTATTGAATGTAATCAGTTTTCTGAGGTAAGGACACAGTTCATTCCAAGAAGATACTATACTAGGAAAAGATTTGTGGATTTAATTACATCATCTAATGTTGCAATTGTAAGAAATCTAGCAATTTATGTTTTCAAATTAAGGCAAACGAGATCAGAAATAATATTCTTTTTAATAATTAACTCTGGGCGACTGGGTATTTATTCTGTACGTTTTTCTGGCAACTTATCCTAAATTCTGTATTTTTGTCACGCACATACTCAATTCGTTAAATATTTATACATTTAACCACTGTGTAGCATTGGTTAATGGCATCGAGAGTTATCTCCCATTGATCACATATGTAACAAAACGGTTTTTAGGTACAAACTTTTAACATTATACAAACAATATGTACTTTCTCGATTGCTATGAAACACGTGGTAATGGACATCTGGTTGCCTAAATATGGGAAGTTTGAAAACAAGTCCTCGTACCTGTCGCTGCATGTATGTGTATTATACCAATTAAAAATATATTTCTTTGTCCATGTTCATGTTCCACTCCACCTGTACCACCTATGTGGATTGTTATTATGTAATGCACAAAGGAATTTTTGCCTATTGCTTAATAAAATAATATTATTTATAAAATGACGAGATAGCTGCTGGGTGTAACACAACAACTTGATTAAATAGCAATAAATACGGCTACATCATAATACGAAAATCATTTCAATCATCGAATGAGTGTATTGATAAACGAAAATAGGAAGTACATCCCTAGTTGAAAATCCAATGTAGGGAGACAGTATCACAATTTCTGCATATTCTAATGAGTCTAGAGTTGTGATGAATATTGTATGTTTATTATTGACAGAACAGTGTGTTCTCTCAATATTAAAGTATTTCAAAGCAATCCAGGCATTAATTCAGGTTGTTTTTTATCAATGAGTCACACATGTGTCCATTTTTCTGTACTCCAGGAAACCGGCTACCTAGCTATTTCACTACTGTGAAGTTTTTCAAGAATGATAATTCTTACATGCAATTACTATGTGTATATGGTTTTATTATAAAATGTCAATTTTTTATCGATTATAGATAATTTATTTTATACAATTTCAGCATTTATTAAATTGATATAATACAAAACTAATTTACGGCATAATCTTTTTTATTGACATTATTTTGCAAAAGATTGTGTCTTTTAATATTTTTTTCAAAGTTAACTCCTTTTTACATAAATTTCCATTTAAAATCCTTTAAGCTCTGACAACCTATATTGTTTTGTGGCAGAACAATTTCTGTACTTCAAAGGATATAACTACAAAATTTGAAGAAATTCTATTGAGAAATGGTGACACAATCCTATTACCTTAATAGCAAACAAGAAAGAGAGAAATCTTTGTTTCGTAATTCTCCTCTTGAAAGATGTTGTTTGTAGCAGACGTTTTGAAGAATATAAAAAATAGACCCCACTAAGAACTTTGCAAAGTGACGTGCACAAAACGAGAAAATATTTAAGGAATGACCAAGATTTTGTTTCGGTATATACCGTATATACCAAAACAAAATATTGGGCATTCTTTATAATTTAATTTTTAAAAAGTCGACAAACACAAATGCACAGTTAAAGATTTATTTAATTTTTACGTAAACTAAACAACTGCGCTAAAAAAAACTGCGTTGTAATTTTGCATTCTGAAGTGTAAAAAGTAGTTCCGTCATCAGTTGTTTTCCTTTTTAGGTATATACGATATATACCAAAAACATATTATGGGGGAGATAGGCAAAATTAAATTATATAGTTTTCTTGGAAATTTCTCGTAATTTTCTTATTTCTGATGATATTGAATAGAAAATAATTATGATGAAATAGCATCATATTTGGTATCAAAATCACAGTAGAAATGTACTTCACACAATGACAGTAGGATTTTGAAATATTATTTTATCATTAACTATGGAACAAATGTATAAGTGCACCTTAAACACAAACAAAGGTGTTCGTCAATGCGATCCCGCTTGCCATTACTTTATATAGTAAATGAATGTTCAAGCTAAATATTGGTTTTTTAAGCTTCCTTACTAATACATTCTTGTATTGATATTTTGAAAATCCAATGAAAAGTTAATTCTCCCTGAAGGTTGAACGTACCAATATGGTAAAATGTCCCCCTTTATTTAGTTTCCAAATCGTTCAGATAAAACGTATTACTATTTTTTACGCTCAAAATAAAAATGAAATAAAATAAGGGGAAATTTTATCCCCAATTATGTTTTCAATGTATGTAAATGACTTTGAAAATGACTTTATTGCTAACGGTGTTAAACCGTATGATTTTGGAGAACTCAGTCTCTTTTTATTAATGTATGCGGATGATTTGGTGCTACTTGCAGAATCAGCCAATGAGCTACAGAATATGTTAAATAGTTTGTCTATATATGCGAACTCATGGAAATTGACCGTTAATACGGCAAAAACTAAGATTGTTGTCTTTAGAAATGGAGGCCGCTTACGAAATAACGAGGAATGGTTCTTCGATAGAAAAAAAATAGAAGTCGTTGAACAGTTTACTTATCTAGGTATTGATTTTAAATGGAACAATAAATTTAATATTGTACAAAAGCAATTATCCGGGCAAGGTCGAAAGTCAGTATTTGCCTTATATACAAAATGTAAAAATATGAATTTAAACTGCCATACTTTGATTAAACTTTTTGACACATATGTTACCAGTATACTGTGTTACGCATCTGAGGTATGGGGCTCGTGCAAAGGCATAGATATTGAGAAAGTTCACCTGGAATTTTGCAAAAGGATATTATGTGTTAAGAAGTCAACATGTAATGTAATGATCTATTTTGAATTGGGTAGATTTCCGATTGTACATACCAGACACTATAATTTAATTAAGTACTGGTTCAAGCTTTTAAATACTAAGAACTGTGTTCTTAAAACTGCCTATGATGAACTCATGTATATGCCAAAGCGAAATACTGTTTTTAATTGGGTAACTTTTGTGAAAGACAAACTTTTTTCACTCGGTCTTGGCGAAGTGTGGCTGAATCAAAATAATGTGAACTCGTCTGAAGCCCTGCCAATTATTAAACAGAGAATCTTTGATAACGCACGGCAAGAATTGTTTGAATTATTAGAGAATTCCTCGAAATGTTTTTTGTATAGACATTTAGTTGATAATTTAACATTACAACAATATTTATGTAAATATATTCCAAAGCGAAATAGAATTGCTCTAACTAGGTTACGTTTATCAGCGCATACGCTGTATATTGAAACTGGGAGATATCGAAACATTGTAAGAAATGAACGTATATGCAGAATTTGTAACTCTGAAGATATTGAAGACGAATACCATTTTTTGTTCATTTGTCCATTTTATCAAGTTTTAAGAGAAAGACGTATAAAATTGTACTACTGGAAAAAACCATCTGTTTTCAAGCTGATTCAATTATTAAGCACAACGAACGTTAAAGAATTAACTATGTTAAGTAAATATATATATGATGCCACCCAGTTGAGGAATAGCATGATATAATGTTAAAATATATGTAACTACATGCATTTTTTGTCCATTCTCCACTGCGTTATTGCAGTGTCTGCCACTGTATTTATATGTATTGTGTACATACTGATGAGCTGTAAAGCTCAAAGTCAATAAATGAATTGAATTGAATTGATTTTTTCAGTCACTAAAATCATACTATCGCAGGATTAAACCAGATCTAATGACTTAAACTGATGAATTCATAATTAAAGTTTTCTATTGCGTTTATGTTTTGCTTGTTTTACTCTGATACGCGTAGCTTTCGTCTCCGAAATTACATGTACAAATTCAATAACGTATTTATGCATAATATTTCGTGAAGCCCTAAGGTCACAACAAAGTATATTGTTGGACTAGGAAGTGCCGTAAAGACGTGCAATTATAGGTAACTATATCGACCCCTTAAGGGGACCATGGGTCCTGTCTACGAGACGTCCCTAATATCACAGAGGTGTATCTTCCGGCTCGGACATATATAAGGGACGGAGCGACATATACCTGACACAGCTGGCCTGATCTCCCCACAGAAAGGTAAGATACCGTCGACATTCTACACAGAGTTATGATACTAATTAAGTTAAGTTTTCATAAATAATGTTCCATAAAGCATTTGAATTTTCTAAACCTTCATATTATTTTTTTTGATAAAATTATTGCTAAAATATGCGTCGTAAATTAGCCGTATACGTACGCGTGGCTATCTACGTGCATAAGTGTTTATTTCTAAGGAACATTTTATTCTGTTTTGGTCAGGTTATGAGGTATTTGAAAAGATGTCAAGCGACATAAATGTTCTGCAGTTTTATGGAAATCGACTATAACTTATTTGTTTTATGTTTACAGCTACAAGATGAACAAGTGTCTCGCCCTGATCCTGATCCCATGTCTAGTGGCCTTTGTTGTGGCCCAGTACCCCGGATATGGTACCCCCGGGTACGGGATGGCAGGCTACGGTTCCGGTAGCGGTCTGAGTAACTACTACTACAACTACGGAAACCAACAACAGAAACAGAGCTCCAATTTCGCCCTCTGTAAGTAGAAAGTGTATATTGTTTATGTGCAAATAAAATACCATACATAATACTATACTTTTTGATACCGATTTTAGTATATATATTGACTTTAGTGTAGTATCGTTCCCACTTTACATATTGTTTAGAATTAACGCTGTACACGTACTATAATCGACTCGTTTTATACCACATGAAAAGTATCGTACATCGAAACGTCATTTCAAATTATATGAAGTGTCGATAAGATTGCTTCAAAACCTTACTATTCGATAATGCGTTGAAATACAGCAAGCGAAAATTTAAGCAGCCCATGGTGTGAAATTAAATTTTGGTTGAAACAGATCACCGTAAATCGTTTATTGATAAAACTCTGTATACTTAAATATTTTATCATTACCTGTTTTTAAGTAATATATATCTGCTCATCAATTGTTTTCTACGAAATATGTTTTAAATTACCATGAACACGTGACCATCCCAGTGACGTCCGTCCTTATTAAAACGTGAATTCCCCCAGTAATGTCTGTCTTCGCTATCACGTGACCATCCCAGTGACGTCCGTCCTTATTAAAACGTGAATTCCCCCAGTAATGTCTGTCTTCGCCATCACGTTGCCATCCTAGTAACGTCCATCCTTATAAAATCATGATTCACCCAATAATGTATGTCTTCGCTATCACGTGACCACCCCAATAATGTGTATCTTATTAAGAAACAATGTCTGTTTCCGCTATCACGTGACCGCCCCAGTAACGTCCGAACCTTTATTTATTTCAGTGATCTCTGGTCTCCTGCTGTTGTTCGCCTTCAACATAACCGGAACCCTGACTGGTTAGACGTAACCCAGGGAGGTGGAGATCGGCCGGGTACTCATAAATATCACGGTGAGCATTTACTTTCTAAACTCTTGATCATTATTCGTACCTTCAAACTTTTAATCACTTTCTTTTCATTTCATTTTTGTCTTGAAAATAAATAACGTCACGTTATATCAGTGTAATTTTACTTGCAGTGATTTTTTTTCAATGATTAAATAAGCGTAACGTTAACTATAAAGTATTGTTATACTTACAATATGTGTAACGTTGACGATAAAATACCGTTATACTTACAATAAGTGTAACGGTGACGATAAAATACCGTTATACATTTGTACTTACAATAAGTGTAACGGTGACGATAAAATACCGTTATACTTACAATAAGTGTAACGTTAACGATAAAATACCGTTATATTTACCATAAGTGTAACGGTGACGATAAAATACCGTTAGCGAACAATTTAACAGACCCTTGAAAGGGAAAGCACCTAACTGGTCTTTTTTGTTTAGGGTTCCTACAAAATGTACAACTATTGTATAAGTTCAATTTTCCGCCTCAAATAAGCTTGTCACTGAGTGTTTCTATTTCAAATTATTCGAAAAAAATCAAACGCTGAAAGTAACTGTCCGTTCTCATGTATAAATAAAATACTAATTCGTTTTGTTTTGTTCATTCCAGATTCCACAAGACTGCCAAACGTACCTATGATATTGCGCGATGTATCTCTATTGTTGTTGCTATTGTTTGTATTTATTGCCATTATTAAATTATTCAAAGAAAAATATGCCTTTATTATTACTTAATAGTAGCTACAGTGTGATTTCTCCTGACAAAACCTGTACGACGTCAAAGAGCATCAATCCTCGATACGCTCTCTTACGTTCTCTGCACCTCTGGAATATGTCATGATGAAATTGAACTCTCTGTGCGCGACACCTTGCGGATGACTCAAGTAGACATGATCGGAAATTGGAAGTCGAGGTTTCGCTTCTTTATGATCTTCAAAGGACATGTATCAGCCCAATAATGAGTATTTGTTTTACTTGAAACCAATCAAAGAGCCAACTGAGAGACAGCGACTTTGTCATGACATTTCTCAGAGGTGCAGAGATTCAATGATGATAGACAGGGCAGACGAACAGATACAAAGTGTAAATGTAGAAACTGTCATTATAAAACAACAGAGTTACAGATAAATGTGTAAATGTCATTATAAAACAACAGAGTTACAGACAGATCTGTAGTAGCTGTCATTATTAAACAATATAGTTACACATAGATCTGCAGTAGTTGTCATTATAAGACAACAGATTTACAGATAGATCTGTTATAGTTGTCAATATCAGACAACAGAGTTACACACATATATCTGTAGCGGTTGTCATTATAAGATAACAGAGTTACAGATGGGTTTATAGTAGTTGTAATTATAAGATAACAGAGAAACAGATAGATTTGTAGTAGTT
This sequence comes from Mizuhopecten yessoensis, assembly GCF_002113885.1. NCBI lineage: Eukaryota > Metazoa > Mollusca > Bivalvia > Pectinida > Pectinidae > Mizuhopecten > Mizuhopecten yessoensis. Next base: position 170,963 of record NW_018404981.1, read on the forward strand.
GTCATTAGAAGATAACAGAGTTACAGATAGATTTGAAGTAGTTGTCATTACAAGATAACAGAGTTACAGATGGGTCTATAGTAGTTGTCATTATAAGATAACAGAGAAACAGATAGATTTGTAGTAGTTGTCATTATGAGATAGCAGAGTTACAGATAGATTTGTAGTTGTTGTCATTATAAGATAACAGAGTTACAGATGGGTCTATAGTAGTTGTCATTATAAGATAACAGATTTACAGATAGATTTGTAGTAGTTGTCATGATAAGATAACAGAGTTACAGATAGATTTGAAGTAGTTGTCATTACAAGATAACAGAGTTACAGATGGGTCTATAGTAGTTGTCATTATAAGATAACAGGGTTACAGATAGATTTGTAGTAGTTGTCGTTATAAGATAACAGAGTTACAGATGGGTTTATTGTAGTTGTCATTATAAGATAACAGAGTTACAGATGGGTGTATAGTAGTTGTCATTATAAGATAACAGGGTTACAGATAGATTTGTAGTAGTTGTCGTTATAAGATAACAGAGTTACAGATGGGTCTATAGTAGTTGTCATTATAAGATAACAGATTTACAGATAGATTTGTAGTAGTTGTCATGATAAGATAACAGAGTTACAGATAGATTTGTCGTAGTTGTCATTATAAGATAACAGAGTTACAGATAGGTTTGTAGTAGTTGTCATTATAAGATAACAGAGAAACAGATAGATTTGTAGTAGTTGTCATTATGAGATAGCAGAGTTACAGATAGATTTGTAGTAGTTATCATTATAAGATAACAGAGTTACAGATAGATTTGAAGTAGTTGTCATTACAAGATAACAGAGTTACAGATGGGTCTATAGTAGTTGTCATTATAAGATAACAGGGTTACAGATAGATTTGTAGTAGTTGTCGTTATAAGATAACAGAGTTACAGATGGGTTTATAGTAGTTGTAATTATAAGATAACAGAGAAACAGATAGATTTGTAGTAGTTGTCATTATGAGATAGCAGAGTTACAGATAGATTTGTAGTAGTTGTCGTTATAAGATAACAGAGTTACAGATGGGTCTATAGTAGTTGTCATTATAAGACAAACACGTCATTAGACACTAAATGCATGATAGGGCGTACACGCATGGCATCAGCACAAGGGGAATAACTCTTACACATTTTTTTTACAGTATCCACTTCATACATTTCATTCCAATTCAACTTTTTTACGTTTTGTATCCAAACAATATCACGTAATAAATCGATATTAATGACCAATTTTGTTCCCCAATATCTTCATGAGCAACCCAGCAAATCTTCGCTAGCCAAAGTAATTAAATAGATATGATACTCTTTATGTTTTATTTTTATTTTTAATAAAACAGTTTTTTTCAAAACTCTTGCACATAGATAAATTTTACGTTTCTAATTTAACAGCTAAATGAAATTGTCAAACTAAATATAACAAAACGCTCGTCGGTTAGACACAAAACAAATTAATAAGGCGTTACTTTATCGGCATGAACTGATCTTTGCCATTTGTCCTTAATTTATTTGCTACGTTCACGAAACTGTGTCACCTGACGATGTACCTGCAATGCAAATCTCTATATCATCCTCCATGACTCAGGTACTTGTTACAAACCTCCATATCATCCTCCATGACTCAGGTCCTTGTTACAAACCTCCATATGATCCTCCATGACTCAGGTACTTGTTACAAACCTCCATATCATCCTTCATGACTCAGGTACTTGTTATAAACCTCCATATCATCCTCCATGACTCAGGTACTTGTTACAAACCTCCATATCATCCTCCATGACTCAGGTACTTGTTACAAACCTCCATATCATCCTCCATGACTCAGGTACTTGTTACAAACCTCCATATCATCCTCCATGACTCAGGTACTTGTTACAAACCTCCATATCATCCTCCATGACTCAGGTACTTGTTACAAACCTCCATATCATCCTCCATGACTCAGGTACTTGTTACAAACCTCCATATCATCCTCCATGACTCAGGTACTTGTTACAAACCTCCATATCATCCTCCATGACTCAGGTACTTGTTACAAACCTCCATATCATCCTCCATGACTCAGGTACTTGTTACAAACCTCCATATCATCCTCCATGACTCAGGTACTTGTTACAAACCTCCATATCATCCTCCATGACTCAGGTACTTGTTACAAACCTCCATATCATCCTCCATGACTCAGGTACTTGTTACAAACCTCCATATCATCCTCCATGACTCAGGTACTTGTTACAAACCTCCATATCATCCTCCATGACTCAGGTACTTGTTACAAACCTCCATATCATCCTCCATGACTCAGGTACTTGTTACAAACCTCCATATCATCCTCCATGACTCAGGTACTTGTTACAAACCTCCATATCATCCTCCATGACTCAGGTACTTGTTACAAACCTCCATATCATCCTCCATGACTCAGGTACTTGTTACAAACCTCCATATCATCCTCCATGACTCAGGTACTTGTTACAAACCTCCATATCATCCTCCATGACTCAGGTACTTGTTACAAACCTCCATATCATCCTCCATGACTCAGGTACTTGTTACAAACCTCCATATCATCCTCCATGACTCAGGTACTTGTTACAAACCTCCATATCATCCTCCATGACTCAGGTACTTGTTACAAACCTCCATATCATCCTCCATGACTCAGGTACTTGTTACAAACCTCCATATCATCCTCCATGACTCAGGTACTTGTTACAAACCTCCATATCATCCTCCATGACTCAGGTACTTGTTACAAACCTCCATATCATCCTCCATGACTCAGGTACTTGTTACAAACCTCCATATCATCCTCCATGACTCAGGTACTTGTTACAAACCTCCATATCATCCTCCATGACTCAGGTACTTGTTACAAACCTCCATATCATCCTCCATGACTCAGGTCCTCGTTACAAACCTCCATATCATCATCCATGACTCAGGTCCTTGTTACAAACCTCCATATCCTCCTCCATGACTCGGGTACTTGTTGCAAACCTCCATATCATCCTCCATGACTCAGGTCCTCGTTACAAACCTCCATATCATCATCCATGACTCAGGTCCTTGTTACAAACCTCCATATGTTCCTCCATGACTCGGGTACTTGTTACAAACCTCCATATCATCCTCCATCACTCAGGTACTTGTTACAAATCTCCATGTCATCCTCCATGACTCAGGTCCTTGTTACACACCTCCATGTCATCCTCCATGACTCAGGTACTTGTTACAAACCCACATATCATCATCCATGACTCAGGTCCTTGTTACAAACCTCCATATCATCATCCATGACTCAGTTCCTTGTCACAAACCTCCATAACCTCCTCCATGACTCGGGAACTTGTTGCAAACCTCCATATCATCCTCCATGACTCAGGTGCTTGTTACAAACCTCCATATCCTCCTCCGTGACTCACGTACTTGTTACAAACCTCCATATCTTCCTCCATGACGCAGGTACTTGTTACAAACCTCCATATCATCCTCCATGTTTCAGGTACTTGTTACAAACCTCCATATCATCCTCCATCACTGAGGTACTTGTTACAAATCTCCATGTCATCCTCCATGACTCAGGTCCTTTTTACACACCTCCATGTCATCCTCCATGACTCAGGAACTTGTTACAAACCCACATATCATCATCCATGACTCAGGTCCTTGTTACAAACCTCCATATCCTCCTCCATGACTCGGGTACTTGTTGCAAACCTCCATATCATACTCCATGACTCAGGTACTTGTTACAAACCTCCATATCATCCTCCATCACTGAGGTACTTGTTACAAATCTCCATGTCATCCTCCATGACTCAGGTCCTTGTTACACGCCTCCATGTCATCCTCCATGACTCAGGTACTTGTTACAAACCCACATATCATCATCCATGACTAAGGTCCTTGTTACAAACCTCCATATCATCCTCCCTGACTCAGGTACTTGTTACAAACCCACATATCATCATCCATGACTAAGGTCCTTGTTACAAACCTCCATATCATCCTTCATGACTCAGGTACTTGTTATAAACCTCCATATCATCCTCCATGACTCAGGTACTTGTTAGAAACCTCCATATCATCCTCCATGACTCAGGTCCTCGTTACAAACCTCCATATCATCATCCATGACTCAGTTCCTTGTTACAAACCTCCATAACCTCCTCCATGACTCGGGTACTTGTTGCAAACCTCCATATCATCCTCCATGACTCAGGTACTTGTTACAAACCCACATATCATCCTCCATGACTCAGGTCCTCGTTACAAACCTCCATATCCTCCTCCGTGACTCATGTACTTGTTACAAACCTCCATATCTTCCTCCATGACGCAGGTATTTGTTACAAACCTCCATATCATCCTCCATGACTCAGGTACTGGTTTCAAACCTACATATGTTCCTCCATGACTCAGGTACTTGTAACAAACCTCCATATCATCCTCCATCTCAGGTACTTGTTACAAACCCACATATCATCCTCCATGACTCAGGGCCTCGTTACAAACCTCCATATCATCATCCATGACTCAGGTCCCTGTTACAAACCTCCATATCCTCGTCCGTGACTCATGTACTTGTTACTAACCTCCATATCTTCCTCCATGACTCAGGTATTTGTTACAAACCTCCATATCATACTCCATGACTCAGGTCCTTGTAACAAACCTCCATATCATCCTCCATGACTCAGGTCCTTGTTACAAATCTCCATATGTTCCTCCATGACTCGGGTACTTGTTACAAACCTCCATAGCATCCTCCATCACTCAGGTACTTGTTACAAATCTCCATGTCATCCTCCATGACTCAGGTCCTTGTTACAAACCTCCATGTCATCCTCCATCACTCAGGTCCTTGTTACAAACCTCCATATCCTCCTCCGTGACTCATGTATTTGTTACAAACCTCCATATCATCCTCCATGACTCAGGTACTTGTTACAAACCTACATATGTTCCTCCATGACTCAGGTACTTGTAACAAACCTCCATATCATCCTCCATGACTCAGGTACTTGTTACAAACCCACATATCATCCTCCATGACTCAGGTCCTTGTTACAAACCTCCATATCATCCTCCATGACTCAGGTACTTGTTACAAACCTCCATATCATCCTCCATGACTCAGGTACTTGTAACAAATCTCCATATCATCCTCCATGACTCAGGTCCTTGTTACAAACCTCGATATCATCCTCGTAGACTCAGGTTGTTGTTACACACCTCCATGTCTTCCTCCATGACTCAGGTATTTGTTACAAACCCCCATATCATCCTCCATGACTCAGGTCCTTGTTACAAACCTCGATATCATCCTCGTAGACTCAGGTCGTTGTTACACCCCTCCATGTCTTCCTCCATGACTCAGGTATTTGTTACAAACCCACATATCATCATCCATGACTCAGGTCCTTGTTACGAACCTCCATATCATCCTCCATGACTCAGGTACTCATTACAAACTTCCATATGATCCTCCATGACTCAGGTACTTGTTACAGACCTCCATATCATCCTCCATGACTCAGGTACTTGTTACAAACCTCCATATCATCCTCCATGACTCAGGTACTTGTTACAAATCTCCATATCATCCTCCATGACTTAGGTACTTGTTACAAACCTCCATATCATCATCCATGACTCAGGTACTTGTTACAAACCTCAATATCATCCTCCATGAATCAGGTACTTGTTACAAACCTCCATATTATCCTCCATGACTCAGGAACTTGTTACAAACCTCCATATCATCCTCCATCACTCAGGTACTTGTTACAAATCTCCATATCATCCTCCATGACTCAGGTACTTGTTACAAACCTCCATATTATCCTCCATGACTCAGGTACTTGTTACACAAGCTGCTTTATACAGTGTATAAATCACATTTTTATTTGCCACTTTCACTTGTTTAAGAATTAACAAGAAATTCGCTGTCCATCAATCATTACAAATGCATCAATAGCGATGAATTAATGGTACTAATACAGTCTCAAATCTTTGAATAAATGTTTTTAATAAACCTAACAGGTACCAAACTTAAAACAATGTATACCATTGCTCTATTCATTTTATCAATATATGGATATGTATGTCCCATTATCGCGCATACATGTACTTGTGTTTACTGTAGCGTTTGTTTTACACGATAAGTTGTATCATTTCGTATATTCTATGTTAATAGCAGAAAGCTTGAACAAATATTAAACACTTCATAAGAGCACGGGGGTCTTAGTGTGGAAGGAAACCAGAGTATCCGGAGAACGTTCACGTGGTCGGCAAGGTGACCCCATACCTTTTCACGTCCGGTCGGGGAAGCGATCCCCGGTCACTTTGATGAAAGGCGCGTTATATTCCTAGCTATCCACTGCGCCATTCGACCAGTCAGGGTTATGAGGTGATAACTCATTTGATAACTCCGTTGAGTCGAAGATGGTCGTTTATTCAATTGTCTTGCGCTCAACTTCAGGCTGGGATCATCACAGCATAACCTGACCAAAACTATGCCTTTTATTTACAGTAACTCTCAGTGAATGGTTCATAATAATTTTATTTATTAGTCTAATCAGCGAACTCAAACTTCATTTCAAAATATTGTCGTGTGGTCCATTGTATAATGATGTCTACAAATCACGATTGGAATGTTTAATACGATTGAGTTAACTTATATGATTAAAAACTCTAAGTTGTTGCATAATCCCCGTCATGGGCAATGCATAGACAATCATAAGCATGTATTCGTGTAAACAATCTATATAACGTTTCTGCATTAGGTGATAAATGGTGTGGGAGTTTGATAATACGTACAAATAATTAAATATTAGATCGATATCAAATTTGATTTACATTACTTGTATATAGACATGTTATCAAAAGGATGTTTTTGCTTGCCTGTTTGTTTGTTTGCTGTTGTTGTGGGGGGGGGGGTCTTTGTTAAATATGCTGTTATTATACATATGTTGTTACATTTTATTTTAATTAATGATTTAGCTGTATACATCTCATTAACACCTACATATAAATGACCTCACTCTATTATAAATGTAGGTATGCATGTATATTGTACACAAGTTTGTTAACATTATGTATAATGTGAACATCAATAATATAGCGTGGGTATTGTGTGTAAGTGACTGACTGAAGTTGTGTGAACCTATCATGTAGAATATATTAGTCGAAAGTATCAAAAAGGCTAGCTATATGCTACGGAAGGTAAATTTCTTCTTGACCGTAGACACCTTAGAACGTATATACATGTACCTCTCATACATGATCCCTATACTCGAATAGGCTGACGTTGTATGGGATTATCTACCAAATTTCCTTGTTAATAATCTTGAATTAACTCAAAGGGAATCAGCAAAGATAGTAACTGGAGCGACACAACTACTTAGTAACTTATTATACAAAGACATGCTGGGACACTTTAGTAGAACGCAAGAAAACACATAAGATAATCATACCCCTTCTTCTTTTTTTAATATAGTTCCAAGAAACAATTCTGAAATACATAGCCTTAGATTTAGACAATCAGATCAACTATCCACTATCAAAACTAACACCAGTTCCCACAAAAACTCTTTCCTTCCAGTCGCTGTTCATTCTTGGAACAACCTACCCTCCACCACTGGCCGTCCTTGATAGAGACAGAAAAAACTCGCTGTGATATTTCTATATTTCCTATAGAAATCGTTCAAGCCCAAATGTATCATACCAGACTCCGATAGCAGTGCAGAAGCTTAAAAGCACATCTCTCTGGGGAAAATCTTAGTGATAATCCTTTTTATACTTTTGGTTGCATTGGTGACAATTTCCATTTTTTATTTGCATGTGAAAGTATTCAAATTAATTGTATAAGAGAACAATACATCTGGACATTGAATAATGATTTGAATATTGAATGTTTTTGTTTACTCTTTGGGGAGGTTCAGACCTTACTGTACAAGAAAACGTGGAAATTATCTTGACTGTACAAGAATTTATAATGAGAAGTGAGCATGTTATGTAATTAAATATGATATGTATGGATGCATGTAGGTAGGTATAGGTGTAGGGTATGGCATGGTATGTATGTACATCAATTCTATATACTGAGTTAAATATTACAATGTACTTACCTATGTAACATGAGATGAATCTACCTTAGTCTATACCTATACTCTATATATGTCACGCCGTATTTCATGTACTTCCTAAGCACATGATCGGTAATCGGACAGTACCATTAATATCTAACACCAGAATCCTTAATCTGTATAACCACGATCACTCTCCTCTGTGTGTCTATACATATCATCTCTAAGCTTGTTACCAAATCATCTTTCATATTTTTGATATATTGTTTAAACTAAACTAAATGTAGTGTGTGTGGTGGGCGGGGGGGGNTAACATAACTTGGATAAATCAAAGATAAATCTTTAATATCCCTCTGAAATCGTTAGGGCAAAATGTAAATGAGTTGTCTCCCTGGGACCATCTGCATTATCATAGTCTCTCATTTGTTACTATTTGACTTGCGCTGTCAGAATATGTACTCTCTGTGTTTCATTCACATTTACGTACGTGTCATTCTAGTTCCCATATTTTGCAGTATCTTGATCAAACATACATAGCATTTCGTAAAACCTCACCAGCAGAAAGAACTAGACTTTATCAGTGGTCAGTTTGCATGGTTAGAAAGTTGACTTTCAAACTTTTAAATGGATGAACCCTTATTTTTGAAGAAGAAAATAATGTCAGTGACTGTAAAATCTTAAATAAATAAGGAATAAATAATAACTGTGTGTGCGTGGCATTGTTTTTATTATGATTCGTGTAACTTCAACTGTTTTTTTTATATTTTCATCAAAACATTAGCCCCACGTCTGATCATTGCCCGTATCATAATGTTCAATTTCCCGAAAACTTGAAACCAAACAACATATATGGAAGACAAAATGATGACGACAGGCCTAATGACGTCACGTTACCATAGCGTAAAATGCAGTAATGAATCTACATTATGAGTCCCGAGTCCAATACTCATAGTTTTGATGGGACTCATATGATTTCTGGAAATATTTAAAATTTAATTTTGTGGGACACATTGTTTTTAGCAATACAGTTGCAAAGTGCCCGTGAAAAAGGTCACTGAAAATGATGCTAAAATGTCCGTATTCAGTCGAGTGCACCAAGGAGATGGACATTCCAACTTCAATTCGTCGATTTGATCAATGCAATAAGCGACGTATATTTGTATCCGTCTCTGGTGCAACGGACGAGTTCCAGCTAAAAATAGTTCCAGTGACTGGGTAATCCCACCTCTGGCGTTATAACATTGTAAAATACACAATTAATGATTTGTATTTCGTGGGCTGAAAACAGGCGCCAGGTATGGCTGCTGCGGACACTGGAGTGTAGCCAACAGACAAAAAATAATGAAAACTAATTAAAAAAGAGCCGGTCATGATCCCGATCGGCGGTCGTGTTCCAGACCTCTTCCTTTTTTATTAGTTTTGATTGGTTAAACCACGGACTTAGATAACCTAATTCCGTGTAATCTAATTCCGTGGTTAAACTCAAGTGCCTGAGTTTAATATTACTCATTGATTAATGCTACGCTGATAAATTCGAAAATTAATTTAACAACCGCCCTCTCCTATCTCAGAGACGTATAATACATGTTTTATACGTCTCTGCCTATCTGAAGAAACAATATCACCACTGTGCGTTATAGAAAGCCTACAGTCACAGGCTAAACTCCTGAGCAATCGCCCCATATATTGACGGGGATTTCTACTCCTACGGTAATATAACGTTGAAATCTAAAATTAGCCTACCTAGAAACTCGGACATAACGTAACTCGGGTGTGGGTTAAGTCCAATCGATTACTAAAGGTATGTAAAATTAGTCACCCGCCTTCACACAGGTTCAAGGAATTCTAGCTGTAGACACAATAGTGACATGTACATGTAAAGTCTGACCTACAGAGATTACAAACCAGTCCTCGTATCCAAAAATAGATTCACGTACTATTACAGAATTTAAAGCTTCTTCAACTGAATAGGCTAATAGAGCTGTCAAAGTGCCATTTGTCAAGTCATAATATTCACTCGAGTGCATCGAAGCGACGAAAGTAATACCCATGTATGGTTACTATGTGTATTTTGGAGGCGTGGCTACTAAGCAAATTATGAATGGGTCTATTTATTGCTACAACCATCCCAACCTCCTGACGTCACCGGTAAACAGAAGCGTAGTGATATTTTAAAACATTATTTCTTATATCAACTAATATTCGAACATAAAATTATCTTCATCTATTAAAGTTACTATTTTTGTTCCACATCGAGTGTGTATATGCTATAATTTATTTAAAATAATCGTATCGTGTTGTTCTACATTTTTAGCGCATTGAGTAAAAGTAGTGACACGGTTTTTTTGTGAATGAGCGTGATCACGTGATAGTCCGGAAGTATTTCATTGATTAGAAAGGATAAATGCATGCGAATTGTATACTCGAGGGAAACAGTCACGATATATACCATTTAAAGGGTTATTTTCAAGATGGAAGTGAACCTTGCCAGTGGTGTATCGTGTACTAAGGTTGTAGAATGGCTAGAAGACCGAGCAAGCTGTCGAGAATGTGTTCTGATGTTGGACTGTCGTCCCTTCATGGCGTTCAACGATGGGCACATAAGAAATTCGTTGAACGTGCACTGTCCACCGATTCTGAAGAGGCGGTCAGGAGGATTCGTGGCTTTGGAGAATATTGTGCCATGTTCAGAAAAAAGAGAAATGTTGAAAGAAGGACATTTTAATACAATAGTTTTATATGACAGCGACACAACAGATCTGACTCTGTCTTCCAAAGACTCGAATTTATATTCCGTCCTCAAAAGCCTTCGACAACAAGTGGAAAACTGTCAAGCTGTCTACATTCAAGGTATACATATACATCTTACCTAAATAAATATACCTAGTCCAGCATACTCCAGGATAAGTTACTCGTTTGATTAAATTTCTAATAGTAGTGTTTCAACGTGACCCCAATCGGCCATTTTATTGCCCTGTTTGTGGCGGAAATAAAATGCACCGATATATTAGTGATAGATTATAATATTTGAATATAAAAATAACCATTTAAAAATAATATATATATATATGTGAAATTGTCCATATATCATTTAGAAATAATGTACTACATAGTATGGACATGTACAATGTAAAAACAAAATTGTACTAAGATTACGGGGAAAATATATATACGTTGTACTACAAAGTTGAGAAGTGTTTACAATTAGTATATACTACGAAAAACGTACTCTGAACAGCAAGCACATAATACAATTGTTTCATAGCCCATTTAAACACCATCAAACTCTAACTTTATCCCTAACCTCCTTCAAAACACCATCAAACCCTAACTATATCCCTATCCCTAGCTAGTCTCCTAAACACCATCACTAACTACAGTGGCGGATCCAGAGACCTATCTGGGAGGGGGGAGTGTTCTCAATTTCNAGGTTTCCTGAGGCCCCAAAAAAAACTATATCACTAGCCTTTATCTAAACACCATCGAACCCTAACTATATCCCTAGCCTTCACCTTAACACCATCAAATAATAACTATTTCCAAAGTCTTCAATTAAACACCGTAAAACCAGATTTTTATCCCTCTCCCTCTCTCTCTAACCCTCTAACAACACTTCTAACCCTCTATATAAGCTCTCAATCAATCCAGACATCATCAAACTCCTAAACAGCCCATAAACATCCATCTCCGTTTTACCATTCTACATCAAATTTTAACAATAACCAACCCTCGCTACCCTTCAAACCAATATATTACAAAAACCTATTCTTCATTCAATCCTTAATGATTCCTCTACCCCAACACCATCCAGTCCCTAATGATTCCTCTCTACACCAACACCACCCAGTCCCTAATGATTCCTCTCTACCCCAACACCATCCAGTCCTTAATGATTCCTCTCTATACCAACACCATCCAGTCCCTTATGATTCTTCTCTCACCCAACACCATCCAGTCCCTTATGATTCCTCTCTACCCCAACACCATCCAGTCCCTTATGATTCCTCTCTACCCCAACACCATCCAGTCCTTAATGATTCCTCTCTATACCAACACCATCCAGTCCCTAATGATTCCTCTCTATACCAACCCCATCCAGTCCCTTATGATTCTTCGCTCACCCAACCCCATCCAGTCCCTTATGATTCCTCTCTACCCCAACCCCATCCAGTCCTTAATGATTCCTCTCTATACCAACACCATCCAGTCCCTAATGATTCCTCTCTCCACCAACACCATCCAGTCCCTAATGATTCCTCTCTCCACCAACACCATCCAGTCCTTAATGATTCCTCTCTATACCAACACCATCCAGTCCCTAATGATTCCTCTCTCCACCAACACCATCCAGTCCCTTATGATTCCTCTAGTGATCTCTACCCCAACACCATCCAGTCCTTAATGATTCCTCTCTACCCCAACCCCATCCAGTCCCTTATGATTCCTCTAGTGATCTCTACCCAAACACCATCCAGTCCTTAATGATTCCTCTATACACCAACACCATCCAGTCCCTAATGATTCCTATCTACACCAACACCATCCAGTCCCTTATGATTCCTCTAGTGATCTCTACCCCAACACCATCCAGTCCTCAATGATTCCTCTCTACACCAACACCACCCAGTCCTTAATGATTCCTCTCTACACCAACACCATCCAGCCCCTAATGATTCCTCTCTACACCAACACCATCCAGTCCATAATGATTCCTCTCTACACCAACACCATCCAGTCCCTTATGATTCCTCTCTACCCCAACACCATCCAGTCCCTAATGATTCCTCTCTATAACAACACCATCCAGTCCCTTATGATTCTTCGCTCACCCAACCCCATCCAGTCCCTTATGATTCCTCTCTACACCAACCCCATCCAGTCCCAAATGATTCCTCTCTACCCCAACCCCATCCAGTCCTTAATGATTCCTCTCTATACCAACACCATCCAGTCCCTAATGATTCCTCTCTCCACCAACACCATCCAGTCCTTAATGATTCCTCTCTACACAAACACCATCCAGTCCCTTATGATTCCTCTCTACACCAACCCCATCCAGTCCTTAATGATTCCCCCCTACCCCAACACCATCCAGTCCCTTATGATTCCTCTCTACACCAACACCACCCAGTCCTTAATGATTCCTCTCTACACCAACACCATCCAGCCCCTAATGATTCCTCTCTACACCAATACCATCCAGTCCCTTATGATTCCTATCATCTAGTCCTTAATGATTCCTCCCTACACCAACACCATCCAGTCCTTAATGATTCCTCTCTACCCCAACACCATCCAGTCCTTAATGATTCCTCTCTATACCAACACCATCCAGTCCCTTATGATTCTTCGCTCACCCAACATCATCCAGTCCCTTATGATTCCTCTCTACACCAACCCCATCCAGTCCTTAATGATTCCCCCCTACCCCAACACCATCCAGTCCCTTATGATTCCTCTAGTGATCTCTACCCAAACACCATCCAGTCCTTAATGATTCCTCTATACACCAACACCATCCAGTCCCTAATGATTCCTCTCTATAACAACACCATCCAGTCCCTTATGATTCTTCGCTCACCCAACACCATCCAGTCCCTTTTATGATTCCTCTCTACACCAACACCATCTAGTCCGTAATGATTCCTCCCTACACCAACACCATCCAGTCCTTAATGATTCCTCTCTACCCCAACCCCATCCAGTCCCAAATGATTCCTCTCTACCCCAACCCCATCCAGTCCCAAATGATTCCTCTCTACGCCAACACCATCCAGTCCCTTATAATTCCTCTCTACACCAACACCATCCAGTCCCTAATGATTCCTCTCTATACCAACACCATCCAGTCCCTTATGATTCTTCGCTCACCCAACACCATCCAGTCCCTTATGATTCCTCTCTACACCAACACCATCCAGTCCCTAATGATTCCTCTCTACACCAATACCATCCAGTCCCTTATGATTCCTATCCAGCTGTCTAGTTTGATCCTTGACTATAGTACAAATCTCCCACAATTTGGCATCTTTTCTTTCTCCTTACAAAATACAAGTTACCTTCTGAACCAATAATGTACTGTAAATAATCTGTTTGTGTATTTATGTATATAATGGCCTATATATCTTGCAACAACAAGAAACTCAGCCAAGATGGCAAGTAGCCAGGTTGGGTTCAAAGGAAATTTACTATGAGGAGCAGGTTTATTGTAAAGAGGGCGGAAATACACTCCGGATGTCGCATCATCACCACCGTAAACTTGTTTTCCGGGTTTGAGTTAATTACTCAACAGGCAGGAATTAATTAACTGAGGGAAAGTGCTAGCGCTGTTACAGATATACACCCCATTGACAGAGCATGAGGTGTGCCAAAGTCAAAAGAACTCATCTACTCAGTATCTTGGGAATGGGGCTTGTGGCTTTGGCATTGGGGGAGTTGTGTTGCAGTAAACTAAATTAATTGCTTTTTCTCTAATTATATCAAACATTGATTTTTTTTACCACAATAAAAAGAATATAAAGTAAAAGATTCTGACATCCTTATTTATGACAGATTATTTTAATACTTTTGATGTTGCAATTCATTCAAACACACAATGAAAATTACAAAAGAAACCATTCAGGAAATTGAATTTGACTATTTTAGATATTACAACCTGCAACAGGTAAAACAATGTTTAATGAGTTAAACACCACCTTCTTTTATCTGTTCTTGATTATAATTACCTGTTAGTTTGATGGGACAAAGTACTGTTACCTGTATTTAATTGTTAAGCACACACTACTTTTACCTGTATTTGATTGTTAATCACACACTACTGTTACCTGTATTTAATTGTTAAGCACACACTACTGTTACCTGTAATTAATTGTTAAGCACACACTACTGTTACCTGTATTTAATTGTTAAGCACAAACTACTGTTACCTGTATTTAATTATAAGTACCTGTTGTGTATTACCAGTAATAGGTAATACAAAGCTTGATGAGTTAAGCATATACTACTGTTACCTGTATTTAATTATTAATTACCTGTTGTGACAGGTAATACAAAGCTTGAAGAGTTAAGCCACACTACTGTTACCTGTATTTAATTATTAATTACCTGTTGTGTATTACCTGTTAACAGGTGGCTTTGACGAGTTCAGCACCAGCTACCCACACTTGTGTGACATCCAGGGCTCCATTTGTCGACAGACACTTTGTGTTAACCCAAGCGTACCTTCATCAAAGATGGCATTTGTACAGGTACCAGTCATACATATATAGTAAAACCTTGATATCATGTCATTTCCCACCTCATGATGATCACTTACTGGAAAGTTACAAATATATTTCAATGTCCATTTTTCCATTTTTCTTGAACATCCTTGATACCTTTCCCTCAAATTATTGCAAAAACCTATTGTAATGCAAAATTTCTCTGGATAAATGATATGGCAGCAGTATAACAAGGCTTTACTTTATCCTTTATCTAAATATAGATTAATAGTTCAAGCTGAACACCTATACAATGCTTCTGAAGAAGATTTCTTCTTTGGTATATAATATTACCTTTCTGGATTATTTTTAAAAGAGCCGAAAAATGTAAGATTTAATATTAATAATGCATTGTTTCTAAGAGAAACTTTCATCATAGCTATAGTAGCATAAATTGAGAAAAGTACTTTAATCTAGTCGGCTGGTCCTGCGAAAGATTTGCTGCTATGATACACAAAAATCTTTCACTTTGTAAATACAAAATGACTCTTGTTTTTTTCGTTATATGGTTTAGATTATTTTAAAGGAATTGAAGTTTCAAAGGAAATAACAATGCTCGATGACTATTGTTTATTTTTTTTTGTGTAAACATGTATGTACAGAAATGTATTTGTACATGCATTGTAGAAAATCATTTGTGTCTGTACATGTATGTATACTTTAGGAATATATAGAATAATATATAAACTTTATTTATTTTACAACAATTATGAAACAAGTTATTTCAACTTATATTAATCACTCTTTGTTGGCCCGGATGTTAGCACTTGGGGGTCTTATTGTGGGAGGAAACCAGAGTACCCGGAGAAAACCCATGTAGTCAGGCAGGTGACCCCATACCTTTTCACGTTCGATCGGGGAATCAAACCCCAGCCATCTTCAAGTGCGCTATCCACTGCCCCACCCGACCACATATATTAATATCTTTCCAACTGACCTGAAAATTTGAAATATTTTTATTTGTTGCCAGGGGGAACCAGTCGAGATTCTACCATATCTATTCCTTGGCAACTCCCAGCATGCATCACAGTTTGAGCTGCTGGAGAGACTCGGCATAACATCGCTGATTAATGTGTCAACGTCTTGCAGGAATCACTTTGAAGAGAAGTTTACCTATATGAATATACCCCTAGATGACAATGATACTGCAGATTTAGCAGCATGGTTTACAAGAAGCATTACTTTTATAGGTAAATCTTAGCAGAGAAAACCACTTTGTGGCGGTGGGCTTTAATTTCACCTGGTCATTCAAATTTTTGACGGTTCATTCCCAGAGAAAAGAATTTTGGTGTTCAAAAATAATAGCCAAAAGTAATTTCTTTCTCTCTATCAGAAGGCCATGAATTGACAGGGTTTGTATTTTGTGATATTAATTTGATTTGTAACCCTTTTCATATGATGGGATGCTAATTATACTTTTCTTTAAAACAGATAAATTTTAAGGTGTGCAAAATGTGTTGAAGCTCTTAGTCGGGTCTTTGTATAAGTATTATTATCAATTGGCAGTCCATTGTGAAATAATTGTTTGATATGAGAAATAAAAGTAAATGATTTAAATTGTACCTTCTGTTTTACAGATACGGTAAAGGAGCAGTCTGGTAGGGTGTTAGTTCACTGTCACGCCGGCGTAAGTCGCTCCGCAACTATCTGTCTCGCCTACCTCATGTTCACCGCCAAAATCGGACTCGAAGTAGCATTTGAACACGTGCAGTCTCGCCGCAGTGTGATTTCGCCAAATCTGAATTTCATGCGACAGTTAAAGGCTTACGAAAGTGAACTAGGAGTGATGTGTTTATCGAGTGACTCCTCAGTGACCCCTTCATCATCAGGAGCGACCTCCACTTCCTCAGCATCCTCTATTGGCAGCTCAGATTCAGTATGTCCGGAAGATGTCGTCAGTTCCGGCTCTCATCCAGGGTTCAACTTTGCTCAGTGTCCGGACAGAGAATTCTCCCGCCAACCTAAATGTATGGTCACTCCTAGTTCATTTGACTTTTCCTTCCCATGTCCACCAAGTGCTCCTCTTCTCTCTCCCAGTTAAGTCCTTGTGCCCTTGGAACTTGTAATGGATTGATTGGCTAGCGAAAGTGGTCACTCTCAATTTCTCTGTTAACGAATGGCTAATAGTAGCTGCTCTTCCCAGTCACAGTTGGTGACCAGTGGATCGCTAGATCTTCACCCAGTCAGCTATTGACTGGGGGATCTCTAGATCTCCTCCCTGTCAGCTATTGGCTGGGGGATCTCTAGATCTCCTCCCAGTAAGCTATTTGCTGGGGGATCTCTAGATTTCCTCCCAGTCAGCTATTGGCTGGGGGATCTCCAGATCTCCTCCCAGTTAGCTATTGGCTGGGGGATCTCTAGATCTCCTCCCAGAAAGCTATTGGCTGGGGAATCTCTAGATCTCCTCCCTGTCAGCTATTGGCTGGGGGATCACTTGATTTCCTCCTAGTCAGCTATTGGCTGGGGATCTCTAGATCTCCTCCCAGTAATCTATTGGCTGGGGGATCTCTTGATTTCCTCCTAGTCAGCTATTGGCTGGGGGATCTCTTGACCTCCTCCCTGTTGTCTAGTGACTAGCTATGTGGATTTCTAAATCTTCTTCCTGTCTGCAATTGGCTAACTGGGGGATCTCTTAGACATCCTCCATTTCAATTACTGATAATCTTAAATTCTCCTCTGTGTCAGCTTTTAGCTAACTGGGGGACCTCTTGATTGACTCTTAGCCAATAATTGGCTAACTTGCGTGGGGGATCGCTAGGTCTTCTCCCTGTTTAACAAGTTCTCTGGAACAACTGTCTGTTAGGTATTGACAGTCTGACAAGTCCTCTAGGTCTTCTCCTTTTCACCTTCTGGCTAGCTGAGCTACAATTTAGCCATGGTCCTTCTCTCCTATAACCCTTTCACCACTGTTGACCAAAATGGACTCGTCAAGATCAATGTATGGTAGAGTCTACTAAAGTAACCAAGGGGTGAAAGGGATCAACTATAAGCACAGTTGAATGATAATTCACCCAATATTTCAAAACAACTGAATCTTTGTTACAAATGTTTATTTTGTTTTTAATGTTTTTGATGATTATTTGTATGTTTACCATAGTTGACCTAGCAAGCACCTGTGTGCTGTTTAGAGAAATTAGAATGATTACAGAACTTTCCAATATTCTAAATATAGTTGCCATCAAATAGACATTTTTTCAAGCAAGTTGATAAACTTGGATTCTGGTGAAGGGAGGAGTCTCCCTTAGGTGGGCAGTTACTAGCTCAGATATGGTAATAGGACAATTTACTCATCACAAGTAATCATCACAGATTTGTTCCATTTTTGTTGACTTTGTTGTTTATTTATACATAAGTGCTCTATTTTCAATTCTTTGCATTGTGCCATCTGACCATATTTTTTTTTACTTTTTATTCTAGCAAAAGTAGGCTTTGAAATCCTCCCTTCATTTAGATATTGTTTGTATGTTATACTTTACCTGATGTTGAAACAACACATTTCACTACATTTTGATTTGCTACCTGTATGTCATTATTCTGATCACTTGGAAATTATCAGCTCATAATAATAGTAATTTTTATGGTACACAGTGAGCTCAAATATCTAAAGAATATATTCATTTTGAATCAATTATACACATAATATGTGTGTCTTTTGTTTTTTTCTCACAAATTGAAATTCTGGTATATATTGTTGTACGAAGCAACATAAAATAAGCAATATTGCAAAATAGATCTGTCGTAGTGGGAACAAATGCCTGATTTCTTGTTGTAGCGGGAAATGTAGTTGTTTTTGTTTATTTCATTTTTTTTGCTTGTTGAGACATGTATAATATTTTTGCTTATCTATAGTTGACTGTTACATTGAACTTGTTGATTAATAGAATTCATGCCAAAGAAAATTATTTTGATTTGTATTTAATACATGTTATTGAAATGTTGAGTCTTTATACATACATATATATATGTTGAAATTTACATGTGATAAATATCAGTGGGGGGAGGGCAATTGTATAATTTGTAACAGTTCTTTGAAATGGGTTAAAACTTCTAGATATGGCTCTCATCCAGGATATTTATTCAAAAGAAGGAGTGGGGCTGAATACATAGCAGAAATATTGATTATCTATAATACCCAGGAGTAAATGTAGTTTAGCTAGAAGCTTCATATTGATAGTCATAAGTGATGTCTAGGACAGACGACACCAAACGAGACATTTTTTAGATTTAGTAACTGCTATGATTTCAATATAAATAAAATGAGAAATTGTGTAAGCCATAATCTATTTTATACATTATTTCTATGGTTTGTGTAAAATAATTTAAAATGATTCTAGTCCATGGCTACATCTGTTATATATAACATCGGTGTACCGTAAATAGGACAGTGCCATAAAAAGGATGCTCGATATGGGGACTTCACGATACGTTTATGTCAATTCAACTGTAAATCGGCTTTATTGACTGTTGATAATGGTCACACTAAGGTTTGAAATATTTTTTCTTAATTTCTGTGCCATGTGACGCTGTCTATTTGGATGTCATTTTCAGAAACTTATTTTTTCAAACTTTTGCTAGTTAGGAGAATAAAATTGATCAGAACCTCATTTGAGTCTAAAATATTCTAACTAAGTGTAATTTTCTACTTATATCGACAGTATCCACAGTATTGGCCAAAATATCACAGTGACACTTTCAGGTGCAGATTCATTTATTCAAGAGCCTATGTTACCCTAATTATTTAATAGTATTTTGCATTCTATTTATAGAACCATGTGCCAGAAATATCAACTTGTAATAAAAAATTAAAGTGGATGATGCCTTTTCATGAAAATTGGACAAACATTTTTGGAATTAATACTATAGTTTAGACTACATCAATATTTAACTAAAATGTGACCTGTTTTGGGTACAGTGATGATAGATTTCAGGAAAGTTAATTTAAGGCAACATGTGCCCTTAAACTCATAAAATACAAAAAATTAGGCCAGTCAGGATGAAAAGCATTATTTATTGTCGGTTAATTAAGGCAAGAAAAAATTTCAGAAATTTGTTAGATTCTTTAAAGAAACATAGGGTTTAATAGAAGAATTAAATTCAATTATTTTGTATAGATTACAAACACAGTTGTATTATAAAAAAAATGGATATATTTCCATATTTTAAAAAACGAATGATATCTTTCCATATTATAAAAAAAGGATATATCCTTCCAGTGTATAGATTATTGAAAGTTCCTTAAAATGTTGCCCAATCCTAATCCCTTTTCTGGATATACCTTTTGTGTATAACATCTATGACATCATGTTTTTTTTATACTTTAAACAGGTATATGTTAAAAAAAAATAACACACAAAAAAAAGACCAAAAAAAACAGGAATTTTAATTATGTTATTAAATATCATACATTCTATATCAAAGACAGTGGCCAGAGTTGTCTTTCCTCAGTCATGCTGTTCTGGTACATAGCATTTTATGCCTGTGAACCAAACCATATAAGGTTTTTACTTGTAAATAAAATGAACAATTACATGTTATGCATTCACTTGTGAATGAGTTGCACACAAGTTCCAGTAAGTTGTACGTACTAGGGACCTGTGAACCAGCTATCGATGTCGTACGTACTAGGGACCTGTGAACCAGCTATCGATGTTGTACGTACTAGGGACCTGTGAACCAGCTATCGATGTTCTGGATATCAGTTGTGATAAAGTTATCACCCCTTCATAACTACATGTATACATGTATGCATGTCATTACTTCCAAAGACTAAAAGACAAATGTAGTTTTTTCTTGTTTTTCTAGATAATCCTTTTTTTCTGGAGATATAACACGTTAACATGGTGCTTGACTTAATTAAATCATTTAAACAGTTTTGAAGATACAATGTGTTATATTAGAAATTTCTGTTGGCCCGACTGTTGAACATTCTAATTGATCCCTGATGGTGCAGTGTTTTACCTTTATTTATTTCTCCCAGCCCTGATGATACATAATCATTTTTGGCCAACGTCGTTAGATGATGTGATGTTCCAATCGCCCGTTGTTTGTGGTCCCTCCATCCGTTCTTATAAATAGTTCTTGTTATCATTATTTCTGAAGTAGTTCTTGATGGATCTAACTCAGATCTAATATGAACATACCCCTTAGTCTGCAGTTGTGCATGGATTATTTAAATAAATAAAACATATATTTTGAAATGATGGAAAAAACAAGATGGCCACAATGTAACCATCTTGGATTATGAAAAATCAAGTTTGTTAACGCTATTTCTCAAGTATATGTGATCAAATGATCTTTCTTGAATTTCATTTGAAGCTTTGCTTTGGTCCTTAGTTGTGCATACTCAGTTTTGAGACGGATCAGGAAAGTAAGATGGCTGCCAGGCAGTCATTTTGAATTTGATAGGTAAAGTTTGTTGTTGCTATTTCCCAAAAAGTACCTGATAGATCTTCTTTTTTTTTAATTCATATGTGGGTAGATTTTTATTGTATAAGTAAGTTCTCCCTGGTCAATACTTCTACATATTTTCTTTTGAGCTTCAGGCTGTTTGATCAAAATAAATTAAGGCTGCGAGAGAAAAGAAAACTCTCGTTTAATTTTTCACACATTGTCAACCTATCATCATGTGGTATGAACATTGTCTGGTGAGTCAGCAAAAAGTTTCAATGAAATGTTAAGATTAAAAGAAAGCGCAAGTTGTATAAGATTTCATATGTATTTTGTGTTCCTTTTCTTCAAGTACATGTATTAATATCAAAAATAAATGCTTTAATTACCGTTACAATTTTTACAATTTTTGAAAATACATTTTTGGTATGTTAACAAGATTTAAACCAAATTATATGTCCTAGTAGAAACAGGTGAATACACCATAATACCAAAACATACTCTCTCTACACCCTTGTGATATATCATGACAAAATTGAAGGCTCTTTCAGCGACACCTTGAGGATGATAACAGTAGGCTAGTCTGATGTCCTTGATGAAGATTGAAGAATCGCACAGCACCATCAGGTGAAATCAACAGGTTTTGTCCTTTGATGCTGCTCCTCTGTAACCTTAAAAGGATAGGTATCATCCCAGCAATTTGTCAGGTTTTGTACCAAATAGCTTACTGTGAGCCCTCCATTTTGTCATGACATATTTCCAGGGTTCAGAAAGATATGTATATCAAGAATAGAACCCTATGCTTTGAGGAGGCTCTCCTGGGGGCGGAAGGGCTGGGACAAAAGTGGTCAATTAGACAGATTTTACTTAAATTACATATCCTACCAAAGTACTTGGCAGATTTCAACCGTGGTAGCACGCTGAATCTGTGGGAATCAAAACTGAAACAAATGTTTAGAGCTGGCCCTACTGAGGGGTGGGGTAAAAGGTGCCAAATTGATGTATTTTTAGCTTTAAATGACATCACCTCTCAAACTACTGGCAGATTTCATCCAACATGCTTAGCCCTAGCTACAAATAAAGGGGATGACTCTGCTGGAGGCTGAGGGTCTGGGTAAAATGGGACAAATTGGCTATTTTATTTCATTGCCATCTTTTCCCTAACTACTGGATATTTTATATTGCCAAATTGTAGCGGTAGCATGCTTGGTAACAATAGGATCAATACTTCAGTATACAAATAAAGAGGATGGCCCTCCTTGGGGGCTGAGGATCTGTGTTATAAAAAGACAGTTTACTTCCTCAACTACTCGGCAAGTTTTACAGAATAGTAGTCGCAGCAATCTTAGCTCACGAGAATCGAAACTTAAACATACCTTAAGAGCTTAACCTACTGTGGGACTGAGGGGTGGGGTTAAACGATGTCAAGTTGACTTGCTTTCATTGAACGACGCCTCCCAAATCTCTGGATAGATTTCAACCAAATTTGAATAATAACATGCTTAGCCCATAAGGAATAAATATGATACAAGTAAAGGAGCTTGCTATCTAACGAACTGAGGGTAGGAATCAAAAAGGGTTGAATTTGAAGATTTGCTTTAAATGACCTCTCCTCCCAAATAATTGAGCATGTGTTAACCAAACTGTTGTAGTAGTGTCCTAAGCCCATGGAGATCAAACGATATTCAGATAAATTGCTTACCATTACCAGGGGCTCACCTCCCTGACTGCTTGGTAGATTTCAACTTCATTTCCAAGGTAACCAGGGGAACTGTTCAGGGCCCTTAAGTTACTGAGTTTACAGCCATCATTGACATAAACTCAGTAAAATTCAGATTAAACCTTCTTTGAACGAACAGCATTCCTTTTTGAATTGCAGATTGTGTCGATTGAACCTCACTGTTCAGCGCTGTAATTTATGTTGCGGTCATACTTCCATGGTTTTGTTCCTAGAACAAAATTCATGTGGTAAATAATTCGGCATAGAACTGTAAATTGTCAATATTCAAGCTATAACACTTTATGACAAGGACAACAAGTTAGCGATTTATTAGTTGCCTACTCTTCGTGTTATGAATTATCAAACATAGAACCTGCTGCAAATTGAAGCACTATACAGTATTAACAGTTAAACCTGTAGATATTTGTGATTGGTCGAACCGAGTTTAGTTACCATAGCAACTCAAGTATATGAGTCTGGTCTATAATGAATGGTGCATAGTATTAACCAGAAGTTGTAAATACAAACGTATTAGTGACTGTGTGATCCTTTATAGTGAGCGAGGTATTTTGATAGTTGCTTGTATGTAACGGTGAAGTTTATGACCCATGGACATTTCATTTAGTATAAAATGGTTATGTTGATTAGTTGACCCTGAAATATATTTCTATGATTTTGTTTATTATGATTAAGTAAATCAATTAATGTGTTTTATTGAGATAAGAATACATGTTTTTCTGTTCCATTTCATTTTTGTTAAAATCATCAGTGATGATTGTTTCCCTTATTTAAAAAAGCCGGTATTAATTTATCAGATGAGGAAGATAAATTAAGACATATTATTTTAGTCCAGAATATTATAGTCAAGAAATAAGATTTTGTTTGAGATAAGTTAAGAAAATCGTGTTCCTTATGGAGAAGAGTTTTGAAATATGAGCATTTGAAATGCGTGTATGCAAATGTTGCACATGTAGTGCCCTTATTAATCTAAACCGACAATTCATTGGGATAACTTTTTTTTTTCAATCTTCATTATTTAACCATATTTACTAATTTATCATAATCAAAATTAGACAAAGAGTTCCATCCCACCTGAGGCTGTTCCAAAAGACACTGCACAGCAATTAGTTTTTGTGTTTTATGTGCCGTGGATCGGCCGGAGTTGATTGTTTTTCTGCTT
The DNA here is from genome assembly GCF_002113885.1 of Mizuhopecten yessoensis. Classification (NCBI taxonomy): domain Eukaryota; kingdom Metazoa; phylum Mollusca; class Bivalvia; order Pectinida; family Pectinidae; genus Mizuhopecten; species Mizuhopecten yessoensis. The sequence continues at coordinate 195,634 of NW_018404981.1, forward strand.
TGTATTATAGAAAGGGGTTCCTTGGCCAGTGGGGGATCGTTACTGTGTTAATCTAACTTGAGTCTGTTTGTTAGTTTAACATTGTAATAATGTCACATTGTAAGTTGAACATTGTAATAATGTCACATTGTTAGTTTAACATTGTAATAATGTCACATTGTTAGTTTAACATTGTAAGAATGTCACATTGTAAGTTGAACATTATAATAATGTCACATTGTAAGTTGAACATTGTAATAATGTCACATTGTTAGTTTAACATTGTAATAATGTCACATTGTAAGTTGAACATTATAATAATGTCACATTGTTAGTTTAACATTGTAATAATGTCACATTGTTAGTTTAACATTGAAATAATGTCACATTGTTAGTTTAACATTGAAATAACGTCACATTGTTAGTTTAACATTATAACAATGTCGCATTGTTAGTTGAACATTATAATAATGTCACATATTGTGTATTCTGTAACATATTACAAACCAGGAAATTTTCACCTTTTTTACCCTGCATAATCAGGGCCAATTTATCATTACAGCGAATATAAGTAAACTGCATAATAAACATATTAATTAAATGTGGAGGGCAAAATTAACACTGGTCAAAATTTGATTTCATGGGCAAAGTGTGTAAGTTTGACCGAACGAAAATTTCCTGGTGGACGGTAATTATGTCAGAAAAGCTTTCCCTTTTACACAAATTTCTGTTGGCGACCAAAAAAAGCACAAGTGTGAATTATAATGTCCGACTGTGAGACGGTGTAACAAGTGACAGTATTTCCTGTCAAAGTTCACTCATCTATGTCACTCAAATGCTTGTATACCGGTACTTAGGATATTTCTTTCACATTTATTTTAATTTTATAATCATAATCAAACCTTTTCTCTGAGTTATGAATCTCTGTGTGTTTTCACCAGACCAAGCTTAGTTTCTTGTTTCAGATACTGTTTGTATGATATACCAGACCGAGAAGGTCCAAACTCTGTATATATTGGTACAAAAGACAATCAAAACCTCCTGTTGAAAATCGTTGATTATTTTGAATGTATGAAAAACCATTTATGTAATTGTGTATTTTTTGTACATAGTTTTTTTTTGTTACATGGTAATGATCCTATTGATTTCCCTATGTAGAGAATTATATTTATGCGAGAAATTTGTTCATAGAGAAATGTCATTATATATATATATATCAATGTTAAAAATTATTTCTAATAAATCTCGGTGTCGTGTTTATCAAGTGATAAGTATTATTACATGTTAGATGAACATTGAAACAGGCTGTATGTGTATGGTTCAGTGCAGCTAAATATTATAAGTTTTTGAAAATCTCTTTTCCTGCCATTTCCAGACAGAAATGTAAATGTCAAAAATTTGGTAAATCTTAAAACTCAAAAAGTGTTGGAAAATTTATCTTATATATTATTATATTCAATTTTCATTGTTCTTTTACAAATTAAATTTGAGTGATCAAGAAATTCTAAAAAAATATATACTCATCATCAAAAATAGGGCAAAGGGAGGTCATTTATATCGTTTACATATTGCCAATAAGAAAAATAAAATACTGAATACTGTGTATGTCTATGCAATACAGGAATCATCACGGGACCCTGAATCCAGATTTGTGACCCCTCCCCTTGTCCAACTCACCCACATCCTATAGAGTTGGATAAAAGGAGAGGGTTTATTTAGAGGGAATGGGGTCACAAATCAAGATAAGGGAGATTGGATTCACCGAAATATTGACAACAAAATTAGCTGCACTGTATCTCCTCATAACATATGGTACATGTTGTAGTTACCTCAACTTCAACGACTCAACCTTGTATTGAAATTTATCTGTGGAGTCACTTTGACAGAAGGGCAGACCAATCTGTCCCCTTGTTCTCAGTTACATAAAAAATAAGATCAAACTGAAATTGTGTTGTTATTTATACAGTAAAATTGTTTGCAGGCGATTTTCCATACTTTATAAGAATACACCCCTGAAGACACATTTGAACTCTTCCAATTCAAAAGGTTGGAATAGAGTTCATTATGAAATTTCAGGGGAGAATGAGTTAATATTATCGTTCCTTTTACCTGTCACCTGAGCGGCATTTTGGCTGATTAGTCAACTTTCAACATTTTTAACTTCTTAAAACCAGTGAATGGAACTATTCAAACTTGGTAATCAAGAATCTTTCTTGGAGGAAGAGGGAATCAATTTTTAAAATTGGGGTTCCTGTTTGAACCCTAGGGTGGGGGATGAGGCTCCAAAGGGAAAATTGACAAATAGTTCAAAAATGTTCTCCATACTCAAATGTACAAGAATCAAATATTCTCCCTAACCTATAGACGCATACCAGATTTTTTTCAGGGAAAAGATAAACTTATTTTTACCTTGATATGGAATGACATCTCACATGCAAATCATCCTACAATGTGGAGCCCTTACAAGTATACACATGTACTGCTAAAATAAGTATGTTTACAGAGCAGTATCTGCAGAGTACAGGTCAGTGATAGAACTGGAAAGATGCAAAATAGCAGCAAAGGATAATAATCTACTACATGTACATATATAATCTTCATCTTTTCTATCTACCTTTAATTTTAATTAATGTGACTTTTATTTAGTTTGGTGCAGTCAGATTCAGTAATGTTTATGTATTAACTTGTACACTTTTTTTTCAATTCTACCAATCGGTGTGAAAATGCCCACTCAGCAAAGGGAAGTAATCTGGCAGTGCTGTCGATCAAGACGTCTACCTAGCTACCGATATGCAAGATTTTAATAAATTTATTTCAATTTTCACAATAACTCTTGCAATAACAAGTACATGTAGCAAAATATGCCAGGACAGTGAAACAAAATTCATTGAAATCGATCTATTAGTAGGGGCAATTATTGCACAATTTTTTTTAGCCAATCCTAAGTTTGTTACATCATTAAGTACGCATAAATATGCATGGATCACACAGACAATCAAACTCAGGCTCAAACCTGTTGATGAGTATACCACATTAGGACCATCTTTAGGACAGTTACTGCATAGAAACTAAAACATGATGGACAGACCAGCCCAAATTAATATCCCCCATTTTCTTTGAAAAGCAGGGGATAAAAAAGTTAACATTGAGGAGGAAACTGACAGAGTTGCTAGACCATACAGAGTGGAACTCGCACAATACATCATGTTTAAATATTGGTAATGCTAAAATGGTGTACAGTTAAGTTCAGTTGGTAGGTGACCGCTCCCTAAACTGCATCATTGCCATTCTTATTTCTGGTAAACAAGAGGTTCTGTGATGGTCCAGGCAGGAACATGCAAGTATGAATATGAACTGGTCATTTACAATTAAGGTGTCAATCTAATCCCCTCTTTTTCTCTAGTACATAGCTTACTGAACGTATGGATTGTACTGATCCTATGAAAAACACCAGGGGGGTGGAGACCCAACGTCCCTGCAAGGAAGTCGGTAGGGATCCTAGGGTGGATACCTTAATGGTATTCAACAGTGCTCATCAGAGCCTATGAATGTTTAATATTTCACTGGGCAAACATTTTCCAGGATACAGTATATAGAAAATAAAATAAAAATTAGTGTTTAATAGAAATTCTCTGGGCAATAAAATGCATGGACAGGTTTTATCTTTGACCTCTCTGTGACCTTGACCTTGAAATGATTGTTCTAAAAATACAACATATCAGAAGTTATATGCTTTAGAAGAGAGCATGTTAACAGGCCGACGCTACCATAATATCGGCCAACTCGACGGGCAGATAAAACCACCCAAAGGTCATGTCAAGGTTCACGGCTACCATAATATCGGCCAACTCGACGGGCAGATAACATCACCCAAAGACCATGGCAAGGTGGTAAACTGGAATCATGTGATGGTAATATATGCAACAAATAAGGAAGTATTAATGATGTATATAATGCATGTTTTATTACATTCGTCTTTTCTGGCAGTGTGCACTTGACAATCAAATTCTGATACATTCTCAGAAACCTCGGGACCATTGTCCCATGCTGTATTTACCGTGTTTCAAATCCTATTGATAAAGAAACACCACAATGTTAGTTTCATTCTAAGGTAATGTCACGTGTATAGTTATCTGGAAACTGAAATCACTTTTTCAAATCCTGTTTTCTCTGTTTGGCAAAAATATCGTAGAGCTGGGGGTCGTGCGTGAACGCTCTGTCCTTGTGCAGTCTTGGCATGAAACCTAAAACAGGAGAAAAATAATGTTTTAATTCCAATTAAGTTAACACAATTATACCCTTCCTGACAAACACCTGGGAGACTGGACATTGTCTCTGGGTGAAGATGGCAGAAACACCGGAGACTGGACATTGTCTCTGGGTGAAGATGACCAAATCCTGGAGACTGGACAATCTCTCTGGATGAAGATGACAGAAACACCCGAGACTGGACATTGTCTCTGGGTGAAGATGACAGAAACACTGGAGACTGGACAATCTCTCTGGGTGAAGATGACCAAAACCTGGAGACTGTATATTGTCTCAGGGTGAAGATGACCAAAACCTGGAGACTGGACATTGTCTCAGAGTGAAGATGACCAAAACCAGAAAAACTGGACATTGTCTCTGGGTGAAGATGACCAAACACCTGGGAGATTGGACATTGTCTCTGGGTGAAGATGACCAAAACCTAAACGACTGGACATTGTCTCTGAGTGAAGATGGCCAAATCCAGGAGACTGGACATTGTCTCTGGGTGAAGATGACCCAAACCCGAAAGACTGGACATTGTCTCTGGGTGAAGATGACCAAAACTCGGGAGACTGGACATTGTCTCAGAGTGAAGATGACCATAACCTGGAAACTGGACATTGCCTCAGAGTGAAGATGACCAATCCCGGGAGACTGGACATTGTCTCAGAGTGACGACGACCAAAACTTATAGACTGGACATTGCCTCAGAGTGAAGATGACCAAACCTGGGAGACTGGACATTGCCTCAGAGTGACGATGACCAAAACTTGGAGACTGGACATTGCCTCAGAGTGAAGATGACCAAACCCGGGAGACTGGACATTGTCTCAGAGTCACGATGACCAAAACTTATAGACTGGACATTGCCTCAGAGTGAAGATGACCAAACCCGGAAGACTGGACATTGTCTCAGAGTGACGATGACCAAAACTTATAGACTGGATATTGCCTCAGAGTGAAGATGACCAAACCCGGGAGACTGGACATTGTCTCAGAGTGACGATGACCAAAACTTTTAGACTGGATATTGCCTCAGAGTGAAGTTGACCAAAACCTGGGAGACTGGACATTGTCTCTTGGTGAAGATGACCAAAAACCTGGGAAGACAGGTATATAAACGTGACCTTCACCTTTGGGAACAGGACACTGTACCTAGATGACACAGATACATGGACTTGACCATAACACTGTGTTGGGGAGACTGGACCCTGCCCATAGCTAAACTTGACCAACTCCAGTACCGGTGTCATATAAGATAAGTATCCCCCATAGGATAAGTATCCGGATACTAAAACTGGCCATAGGATAAGTATCCCCCCCATAGGATTAGTATCCCCCCAAATCATATTAAACTTTTACTGTACATAGGTGTTGAATATATTGATTTTATCTAGGAGGAAGTATTAATGAACATTATTTTTATAGCTGGAGGCTTACAAGAAACTTTTGACGGTATACATTAGAGGAATATTGGATGTGGTGCATGGTGTTAGCTGTTTGAGGGCGATTGTTTAATTTAAGGGTAACAATTAATGATGTAGAATGAGTGAAAAATGAACCTAAATAGCTTATACACATGTTTTAATTTATCAATTCTTACACAAACATTAATGGTTTACTGTATATAGAGCTTTAATTTAACTAATTAATACAAAATTACGATAT
>NW_018404981.1:202608-202922 GCF_002113885.1 Mizuhopecten yessoensis
GTCAGATAAGCTGATTTCTATAGCCATAGGATTTGTATCCCCCCTATCATTATAGTCAGATAAGCTGATTTCCATAGCCGTAGGATTTGTATCTCCCCTATCATTATTGTCAGATAGGCTGATTTCTATAGCCATAGGATTTGTATCCCCCCTATCATTATTGTCAGACTAGCTGATTTCTATAGCCGTAGGATTTGTATCCCCCCCATCATTATTGTCAGATAAGCTGATTTCTATAGCTGTAGGATTTGTATCCCCCCTATCATTATTGTCAGATAAGCTGATTTCTATAGCTGTAGGATTTGTATCCCCCC
>NW_018404981.1:203070-203600 GCF_002113885.1 Mizuhopecten yessoensis
CTGATTTCTATAGCCATAGGATTTGTATCCCCCTTATCATTATAGTCAGATAAGCTGATTTCTTTAGCTGTAGGATTTGTATCCCGCTATCATTATTGTCAGATAAGCTGATTTCTATAGCCGTAGGATTTGTATCCCTCTAGCTTATGTCAGAAAAGCTTTTTAGGTCACCTGAGACAAAGTATCAAGTGACCTATTGCGATTGCCTTTTGTCTGTCGTCGTCCGTCGTCCTGCCCGTGTGTCACGTGTCGTCTGTCCATAAACAATTTACATTTTCGACTACTTCTCCAAAACCCCTGAACCAATTTCAATGAAATTTTGCAGAATCCTTGCATGGCCAAAGGTCAACCAAAATTGTGAATTATATGGTCTCCAACCCCCAGGGGCCTGAGGGGCGGGGCAAAATTAACTAAAATTTCAAAAACCTACTTCTCAAGATCCAGATATGGTAGAATCAAATACTCTTCATAGATGCAAGGGTCTTAAGGTGCTTTACCAAAGTTGTGAATTTCATGACACTGGGGTCTCA